>NW_017276477.1:0-198583 GCF_001594065.2 Cyphomyrmex costatus | reverse complement strand
ATAATAAAGTTTAAAAAAAATAGTGGAAATCTTTGAAAATTTTTTTGAGAGTACCGAGTAGTTCTGAGTTGCGTTTCTTATAGTACTCGACGAGTTCTATCGAAAACTGTAAGGTGGAAAAGCGATTGGACCAACGGTTTGCAAGATACAGCGACATTTTGTCAGAAGATCAACAATTTTTAGAGTATATCTCGGAAACCATTGGTCCAATCGCTTTGAGCCCTCATACTTTTCGACAGAACTCACCGAGATCTGTCCAGAATTCTGAACAGAACTACTCGGTACTCCCAAAAAATTTTCCGACGTGGGAATTAGAAATAAATGTTTGGTCAAAAAATTTTTTTGGAGTACCGAGTAGTTCTGTTCAGAGTTCTAAACAGTTCTCGACGAGTTCTGTCGAAAAGTATCAGGACTCAAAGCGATTGGACTAACGGTTTCCGAGATATACTCACTTAAAAAATTGTTGATCTTCTGATAAATGTCCCTGTATCTTGCAAACCGTTGGTCCAATCGCTTTTCCACCTTATAGTTTTCGATAGAACTCGTCAAGTACTATAAGAAACGCAACTCAGAACTACTCGGTACTCTCAAAAAAATTTTCAAAGATTTCTACTATTTTTTTTAAACTTTATTATTCTTAAAAAATGTTTTTTATGTATCAAGAACTCTAGGTATTCACAAAATACTTCTGTTAAGCTGATCAGAACTATGCGACCTTGAATTTCGTTAAAAAGTTAGCACCCCATTTTTTAAAAATTATTAAAAAATGATTATTAAGCGCATATGTCATTAAAAATCATAGAGAACTCTTCGTATCGTCAAAAAGAAGCAGAAATTATCATCAGAACTATTGTATCTAAAAATTAATTCTTCAAAAATTTTTAATTTTTTTTTTTAATATTCGAAAATTTTTTTTACATATCAGGAACTCTAGGCAATCGTAAATTGAAGCTATTAAGCCGCTCAGAACTATTCCACCTCGAAATTCGATGAGAAGTTAACACCCCATTTTTTGAAAATTGTTTAAAAATGGTTATTTAGCGGAATTCTTGTTCTTATATACATAGAACTCTTCGTCTCGTCAAGAGGAACCGGGAACTCAACTCAGAACTACGGAATTTCAAAGTTGGAGTGCTAACTTCACACACGCGCGACGATGAAAGCGTTCAAATATCTTATGTATGAGGTGCTTCCAGAAAGATGATCAAAAATGCTCCAACAATTGGTTTTATCGAATGGAAAAGTGTAATAAATACGGAGAATATTTTGAGAAACAATAAACTAATAAAGCCAATTTAAGAAATTACTTATACCTTTGTACGATTTTGTGGAAACTTTTGGAGCAATTTACTACGTGTATAGGATAGTAAAACTACTGATTCAATTTTCAAGCTAAGCTAATTTTAAAATCAAATTGTCAATCAACAGGAATTTAAATAAGTTAAATCCTCTGTTAAAAAGACAATGAGAAACAGCTACATTTGTCCGAAAAATACATCTATCTCCGGTATATACGAATATTTTCAATAAAAAAAGAATATACTTTATATCCGTTAAATTATAAGTGAATAATTTGTGTTTTTTCATTGCTTTGCTTAATATTGTTCTGAAGGATTCAGTGAGCGTGGCAAAAGTGAAGGACAGTGACACAATGAATTGTACTACAAAAATTGCGGAACGACATGCGACGATAACAGTACAAAGGAAAGCTGAATGACAGGCTTATGACGAAACTTCCGTCGCCAATGACGTAAATGATTATTCGACACGTTAATAATGTTTTGTGTATGTGTTAACGAATTACATAGTATTACATACCTACGCTTAAATAAAATTACACTTCATCCGTAATGTGCATTAATATTTGTTATTTACCTCTTACTTATCATAATTCTTTTTTCCAATTAATTAAATAATACAAAAAAGTGTCCACTTGACTACAAGTAAAATAGGAAAATAATTATTTATTATAATATAATTAACTCACAGACACACAATTAATAAAATATTTTTAATTATAAAAGTAATATAAGACGAGCTATCAAATACAAGCAATTAAAATAACTAATAATTATATGTAAAGACGCGCGAGAAGCTAAATAAAGATAATTAGAATTTTCATGAAACAGACCTAATAAAAAAAGAAATTAATAGTAATCATAAAATTCAACGCAATTAATAGATATAAAATTTTTATTTTTATCTTTCAATTATTATTAATTGTATTTTAATGTTTATATTTTCTATGTTTTCGAAATTTCAAAATTATTATAAAGATATGCTTCCAAATAATTATATTTTACTAATAACGAATGAAAATGAACGTTTATAAATGGTATATTTAAAAAAATGGTATATTTACAATGTTTATAATAATATGAATGGAGATGTATATATTATATAAATTTACAGCATTATAAAATCATTGTGTAATATTCTATTGTGCAGTATGTTCTGTTATCTTCGAAAATCCAACAAATAATAAAGAAGAAATAATGATTGTTACACGTTGTTTTTTTCTTTTAATAACTTGCTTTTTTTTTGCGTGTAATGATTCGTTTATATTACATGATTGTACATATGTATATGTACGAATAGCTGATACGGTCAACTTTGAAATTAGTTACTGTTTGCGGAAGTGCCGGAAATGCTATCGCGCAAATAAAAAACATTTTTGATCGAAGATATATTTTCGATAAAAGATACCTAGATAATCGTACTGTGATCGTATAAAAAGAATGTCAACATGTACGATATTAGTACAAGCAAATATTCCAGTGGAAGATGAAGTTTTTCGGCAAACTACTCTGTTTCTTTCTCATAGCCATCGTGGTAAGAATTATGAAAATTTAAAGACATATAGCCAAGCGATATACGATTCTCTCTTTCTCTCTCTCTCTCTCTCTCTCTCTCTCTCTCTCTCTCTCTCTCTCTCTCTCTGTCTACATTTTTTAATTTTATATACGACTTCAAAAAAATACTCAGAGGCGTCGAGTGATGTATCGCTCGGTGCGATCTGTAGATCCTGCATTCGTACGCAATTTTTTGCGTGTAAAGAGCCAAAAAATTAGTTTGCCACAACCAACCTGGTTGAAGTACTGGTGATCGACCGATATCTAGACCTAGTCTAAGGAACACTAAATCAATAAAATACCATATGTCATCAGACTCGAATTGATGGAATTTTTTATTGATTTTAATTCTAATAATATAAACTGTATTTTTACTTTGAGTCTTAAATTGCTCGTTTTTACTCAATACTAACAAAAAAAATAATTAAAATATTTTAAAATTCTAAAAGTCCAAAAATAGGAGAGGTCCGATTTGGAACTCATAGTTCCAGACTGGAAAATGCATTTTTATATTTTCCATTATAGTTCGACACAAGAGATACATTAAAATGGTCTGAAGCAAAAATGAAGAAAATTAAATGATCTTTCGAACGGCATCATTGGTTTTATGATCAGACTTTATTTACGCCTTATAAAGAACAAAAACTGCAAATAGATCCGATTTAGATCACTCTCCCCTAAGTCAAAATGGTTGATAAAAGTAAGAGAGAGGGATAGCAAATCTCTTTTTCCATTCAATAGTGAGTGAGAGATATATATAGAGAGAGAGAGAGAGAGAGAGAGCGCGCCGTCTTTCACGGTCTCTCTTTCACGATCTTTCTTTTATTATTGTCAACTACGTTTGAATAGAAAAATCTAAACTTAGATACGGATCGTGCAGTCCAGTCTTTATATCTTTGCTACTTATGTATATTTTTCTAGACGGCAATGGGCATGAACATCAACAAATCTGTTCTTGGGATGGAGAAAGTAGCTTGTGGAACTCGGTCCAATACCACTGGTTCCGGATAGGTGGCAATCCGTACAAAATGTATAAGTAAGTATAATCACCGACGAGATGATACTATTAAAAACCATAAACCTTGAGCAAATCTTCGTCCTCAAAAAAAAAAGTGTTCCGAGGGCCCAAAGATAATTGAAAAACATCAACATTATCGACAATTGATATAAATTTATGATTGTTAACGTAAATATTAGAACGCATAACAATTTTTAAATAACAAAAACTTCTGTACAATTCAAACATAAACTTGGAAAGAAAAGGGCACTAGGAGTTAAGCGCATATAACTTTATGCAAATGCTGATATATATCAAACAAAACTTATTTATTATATTAATATGTTCTGTAAGATGGAATTAACATCAGATTTTATTTCTTGGTTGTGGGGGAGCACACTGTGATTAAACACCACTTGATCCTTTTTATTATTTTTTATTTATAATTTATTTATGTAATTTGCATTGTCTCTGAAGAAGGCTCAAAAATGAGCTGAAACATGTAAGCACAATTATTATAATAATAAATTTTACTTGATATACATATATCAGCGTTTGCGTAAAGTTAACTGCGCTTAACTCCTTTAGTGCTTAGTGCCCTTTTCTTTCCAAGTTTATGTATAAATATTAGGCTAACATATTATTAAATTTATATTATTTTTTATTATATAAATGTTTCATAAATAAGTATAATGTATGCATACTTGTAATGTTATAATATTTTATTATAATGTTTACTATAGATATGTAGATGACATATTTATGATCGCTCCCGCAGACGTGATTTCGCATATCGTAGACATTTTCAAGTAGATATTTGTCATTTTATTCAAATTATCCTACATACCATAAAGTAGAGACTATATATGGTTTAGTAATTAGTTGACAGAGCGATTTTGTTATCTAATCCATCTTTCCATAAAAATAATTAATTATCAAGATTTTATTGAGCAGTGATTACCCTTTAGAAATGATATTCAATCAAATAAATAAACGGATAAAAAACTTAGCAGTCAAAAGATCTAAAAAAAATGATTAAAAATAATAACTAAAATATGGAGGCTGAGGATGTGGCAACAAAAAACATGATCGTTTTTCCATACGTTAAATCTATTATTAATAAGATCACTAAGGCTATAAATAAATCAATAACTATGATAGGGTATATAGTTTTTAACAAATTAGATAGATTCGTTAAAGTACAAAAAGAAAAAAAAAACTCATGTTATAATAATAACAATGTAATATATAAAATTAGTTGCAATAATATACACATATATATATATATTATGCACTTGAAGCCCAACAACTCCATTTTCCTTTAAAATTGTAATTTTAATGTTATCGTCTAAATTTGATTATCAACAGAGATGTTACAACCGTAGAGAAAAAAAATTGTAATATTGCGGCAATATATTGTATAAGATAATATAGTATTATACAATTATGCATATACTTGTTTATGGAGCATTTATATATAATAAAAAAATCATAAATTTAATAATGTATTTATGTTAATAATCATAAATATTAATTGTAATGCCATCAGCACTCTTCAATTACCTTTGGACCCTTGGAGCCCTTTTTATCATATACGGACAACAATTTGTTCAAGATTGACGGTAGTATTTTGTCGGTGTATATTATATCGTTTACATTACACCATATAGCCATATACTTTATTACATCCAGTAAAATTTTCCTCAGAGGATGTTTTGGAATATAACCCTATAATGTGTATCTCTATAATAAGTTTATTTTTATACAATTTTTAACACATTTATTATATGTTCATTATTATATTTAGAAAGATACCTAAATAAGAAAATATAGAAATAAAAAGATTTTCGAACAATCATAAAAAATAAAATTCATACGTTATACCTTCTATTATTATATTGTATATATTATGGTATATACTATATTATTGAAACCATTTAATTATTAAGTTTAAGTATAATATGTAGTGTTCTTTTAATAAATTTGCTTACATATGTATATTCAAATATCATACATGCATATATCAATTTTTATTTTTAATAATTAAAATATTATTTGTTTTAGGCAAGTAACACTAAACGATATTAAACTACAATACATACGGTTGGATCTAAACAATTATAGACAGTCTAGAAGAAATTAAAAAATGTATTACCTTTGTAACTATTATTTCGCCATATGTATTATTAATTCTTTACTAACAAACTTTTTTTATGATAAAATTTAAAAAATCAATGTGATATATACATGTGTGAGTGTATATACACATATATATGTATATATAACATATAAGATATTAAGGAAATCCATGCTTTGTATCTAAATATAAATAATATAAATTTAAAAATAAATCTTTGTACTTTGTAGTTTTCTTAAATATAAAAGAATTAAAATAAGTACAGTACACAATACGTAAAGAGACGTATAACATACAATATACAAAACAATTTTTTACGAAATTTTATTATTTAAGGGGATCCTAAAGCAACAACGGGAATGGCCCAACAATTACAGTGAACCATTTTCTCCGAATTGGCTTTATAGATCATGAAATTTCGAAAGTACACATTAAAATGATATAGGTAATGTTTAAATTTACTCATCCTCATTTAATATTCGATTACAAGGACAAAATAATACTCGCGAGCGTTGCGAACGTTAAGTGGAACGCACCCTTAATAACAAAATTGGAGAAAAAAAATGAAAAATTCACTTATTTCAGCTCTTACATAGTTGTCACTTGAGGTTATAATTAATTGATTGTAGAAATTCTGTAGGTCGTACATACCAAATGATACCCTCGCACCAAGCGTCGCATGACGTGCACAAATAATCCTTTAATTAATGGCTCAAGCCTCCGGATAATGAATAGGAGGATTAGGGGGACGATACGGCGCACAAATAATCACAAATAATCCGAAAGACCCTCTTTCTTAATTCAAATAAGTCAAGCGGCCAATGATAGCCGCGCGTGGTCTTCCCACCCTACTCGGGCCAATCACGCTGCAGTGACGTAACGGCGGGAGCGTCGCGTCGCGACAGCGCCTCAGGCGGCCTCTTAGTGGAACTAGGACGGACGGGAGTCGGGACAGTCGGTAAAAAGGTGGTCCCTTACAGTATTACCGACCTCGATCAAGTTCGGCCGTTGCTTTAGGATAGGAATTCGGGGACGAGGCAATATTACCAAGAAAGAAGAAAGTTGCTTTAGGATCCCCTTCATATCCCGAAATGTTTAATTTCGCCTGTTTAACAGGCGAACAACTATAATACAAAAGGAATATCTCTCAATAAATATTAAACTTGAAATAAAGTTCATTGAGATAAAGTAATTTCTGATAGGTTGAAATTCTTATTCTCTGTTTCCCGTTCCTTTTATTCTGCGCAGCCCTTATTCTGCGCAGCCTTAAATAAGAAGAAGAAGGCACTCGGATGGGAATCCTGAACATATAGCCTTATATCTTTCGCACACTGGTGAACTTCCGAACGCAAAATGCAACCTGTTTTATCACCAGTGCATTTCTTAATGATTTTTCAACGCATATTGATTTCTCAGTATATAACTACTTTTTGTCATTTGTGTGGTGTTTGAAATTATAGTGGGATAGAACTGAGACAGCTCAGAGTGAGAGCGAGTCAGAATCGGAGTGAGTAAAATTGGGAGCAGTCGCGAACAAAAATCTCTGAGAACTTATTTATACATAAATCAATTTATATTTTTGCAATGGCATACGTAAATATAGCCGAATGGAAAGCGGATCAAGTGTGCGAGTGGTTGAAAGGTACGACGAAAATGTTTAATCAGTGTGACGTTACATCTCCAGCTAGACGTAGAAAAATTGAGAAATAGATTGTGCCGTGAAAGTATGTTGGAATCCTATTCAGTTTCGTGTAGAAACTCCATTCTCTCCTCTCTGTACATACGCCCTGCTTTGTTTCTATTCATTTCAATTTATTCTCTGCTGTATCAATTCATTAATGTGTAAAAGAGACTATTATTTATTCGTCTACTCAATCGTATTTGATCTTGTAAGATATTAATTAAGTTCAATTCATTAATGTGTAAAAGAGACTATTATTTATTCGTCTACTCAATCGTATTTGATCTTGTTAAATAATTCTTATATAATTTTTTGCATGTCCAATAAAATCTGACGTTAACTGATGTAATCGTTGCTATTCATTAATGATATTGATTATTGTAATTTAAACTAAAAATTGTTATTGCTGTGATTCAGAATTTATGTTAGGTAACTTTGTACTAGTATTCTGAATCTAACGTTTTTAGTTTGTACGAATATTAAATAATGTCATCATAAATATTGTTGTAAGTCATAGCAGGAATGTTATCATGAGATCGTTATTTCATGCCACAGGTTTGGATAATACTATACATCCATATATTCATAGTTTTCTAAATCACAATGTCAATGGACAACAATTATTGAACATACAATCGGAAGATTTAGAACGTTTGGGTGTAATAAAGCTTGGTCATCAAGAGATTATCCTTAATGCTATGGAATATCTTAGAAGTTTTCATTATGAATTGGATAAAGAGAATCTACAGTTGCTAGCATTACGACTTTCAAGCCAAGCACACAGCTTACACAAAGAGCTGTGTCGACAAAAAAATTCAGAATCTGTTAGTACTCAAACATTGTCAGATGTAGCATCAATTATGATGGTGGTGAAACCTTTAGTGAGATGGATGGATTATCCTCCATTTAATGGCCACATAGAATATCATGCTAAGAAAGTTGAATTGATGAAAATGTCAATAGAAATGGCTACGTGCGCGTATAGAGATAGATTTGCTGAAAAGCCCGTCCAAGAAATTCGAACAATTTGCAGCCAACTAGCCACATTAGCAGATTATATTATTCAAGATATCACTGATCCTATGATATTGCAGCCTGCAAGTTTAGATTTAGCAACATTAAAAAAGAAATCCAGCGACGATTTGGTAGGTTTTCTATAATCTAACAGTTTTTCAATTACTTTATTATATCCAGTTTTCTAAATATTATACGAAAAATATTAATTATATCTCATGTTGATTTAACTTGATCATGGTTGAGAATTAAAGCCTAATTTACAATTGGAAAACACAAGCGATAGCAACAGAGGGGCTAACAGATTTCAATCTATGAGAAATTGTGTGGTGTTAGAATATATGGTTTATGATAGGTTGAGATTATTTATTAAATAGTTCCAAACTGATTTTATTATCATATCCTATGTTAATAAAAGCTTTCATCAAGTCATATTATACAATATACAAAATATATTTATTTAATGATTGAAATATTATCTCTCTCTCTCTTAGGGTTTTTATATTTTACCATCTTTTCATGGAGTACATCAAATAACTGAAATTAAGCTTGGATCTGCCGCACATCAATCTGGTAAAATGATGGAAGGTGATCAGATAGTTCAAGTAATGTCTTATGTTTATGTATTTCTCATATTCATGTATTATAAATTTTGACAAATTTTAATTTTTAAATGCATCTTTTCTCTACTAGGTAAATTATCAAACGGTAGTTGGTTGGGAGAGAAAAAATTTGCTTGAATTATTTCGTGAAAGTCCAGCAGAAATGCTTTTGACTATAAAACGTAGGCCAAGGCATGCTAAAGTTTATGGCAAAATTTACATAAAACCATATAAACTTCCCTGTAACAAAAACACTTCTTATGCAACACAAGGACGCAGTCTTCCATCCCCTAGACCAGAATTATTAACAATACCTGACTTTGCAATGCCATCACCTAGGTAAGCAATCTTTTTATATGTACTTTTATTATTTGTGATCTGGCTAATATTCTTTCTTATCTAATAACATATGCGTATATACAAAGTGTTTTGAAAAAAGGTGAACAATTTCTCAAGAATATGCGGATGAAAATAGCTTTATAATAATATTTTCCTATATAAATCTTATTGTTAATTTTAATTTGATAATATTTTCCTATATAAATCTTTTTTCTTTGACGTAATTTTTTTTATTGAATTTATTTTTTAAATTAAAATTAGGAAGCATTTTTTTAAATAATCTTTATATTTTATTTTTATTCTTTATTTTTAAATAAAATCTTTATTTATTAATAATTTTTATTCTCTAGATATTGATAACTTGTAATAATTAGGACACTGAAGTTTGAGTGCGAAAAATTATCGGATATCGGATATCCGGTGTCACAACTATTTTTAGATATCCGATATTCGGTAGAGCAATTATCCAGCCGAATACCGGATATGTCTCCGAATATCCTGTCGGATATCTGGAAAATGGTTTTCCAAAAAAAGAACAGCAAGAGAAAACTAGGGATAATAATTTCCTTTATTTTTTCAATATAAAAAAGAGGAAAGAGAGATGAACTGTGCGAGAAATTCAGTTGCAAAGAATAAAATTTTGCATTAATGACGCAAACTATCAATATAAAGTTTCAACCGGATATGTTACTGGATACTAATGATATCCGACTATTTGGCAGGATAGTAAAACAGTATCGAATACCGCATATTTTCCGAATATTCGGTGCATCCCTAATAATTACATACAAATCTTAAATTACCTTTTTAGTGCACATTAATGCACAACTGTTTATTAAAAATTATTATGTGTACAAACTTTAATATACCCATTTTATTTCCACAAGTGAAAAACACGTTTTTTGAACTATGATCCTGACAATGTAATCACCTGTATATTTTATTCTGACATATTTTGACACAAAATATAAAATGTTTCATAAACTATTCATCTTTGATAACTGTATCTAAATTATTTTTATGCACAGAATGAAGAAATAAATCATTTGGTGATTACAGTACAGAAGAAAAACTATTGTACCAAATTGAAAAGTAAACATAAATTGTAACTGACTATATTTAAACTCTCATTATCTCAGAAAGTATTGCTTAAAATAAAAATATGCAATAACTTTCTTTACTTAACTTTTTAAAAAACTCTTTTGCTATAATATTTTAAGTCGCGAATATTAGGACACTTACCACGTAAATGTGCGCGCGCTGACCTTTAGTTTAACATATACGTATATCATATTTTCTATTTTGAATTTAGTTACAAAATTTTTATTTTCATGTATAACAAAAATGTCTTTTATTATGTAGACATATGCCAAAGAAATCCGGTGCAGAGCCAACGAGTATTTTAGATGCAGTTAAAATGTTGGATACAATGACTACAGATAGTAGTGATTCTGACAGCGAAGCAGAAACGCCACTTTACGCTAAACGAAGAAACTTAGTCCAAAGGCGAGCTACAATAACAGGTGCCAGTCCTACATCCAAACATGGTATTAATCTCGAACGGTTTTGGAAGGAGTTGAAATTAGAGCACAATGCGGCTGTTCAATTGCGTGATAAAGCAGCATCTTGCGCCCATGGTTTGGATAATGTACCAATGGTAAATATACGGCCTCAAACGTGTTTAGGATTAGAATCGGCGAAAAGGAAGAACAATGAGCAAACGAATAAAAGAGTGCAATTTGAGGAAAATTTGACTGATGCTAAAAGCATGCATCCAATTAATATGAAGGAAAAGGTTACTCCTATGCAAAACTGTGATGTTGGTGCAAATATTGTAAATAAAGATATTAATATAGAACATTTGCAAACATTCACGAATAATACCATTGATAGCAATAATGTAAATGATACGACCGTGCCTTTAGTTGAATCTAATAGTTCTGTTAGTGATACATGTAGTATTAATGAAAATAAGCGAAATAATAAAGAAATCGGCATGCGATACGTTGAAAAGCGTGATAAATTAGATAAAGATTATACTACCTCTGATCTATCAGACATTGAGAGATTAGACTTATTTGACCATTGTTTAATCAATACACCAAATAATAATTTAACAAAAATTAATATTAATACAGTTGTTGAGAACGATGATAATAAAAAATTGGAAGATGCAAGCAGCAAATGTAAAGAACCATCTGCTGGAAAATACGGTGGTAATGTCGCTCAAAAAATTAATGACATCGAGAAACAGATCGCGTATGAGAATACAGAAGAACAGGAATGTGCCTTTGGAGTGCCTAAAAGAACAGATCTATATAAAAATAATGAATATATTTTAAAAAATGATGTAAATCTTGAAAATAGCACGGAGGAGAAAAATCAAAATCTTGAATATGATATATTGGATGTAAACAATAAGAAATTAAATACTGTCAAAAAATTAAATACTGAATGTGAAATTGCTACAAATAAAAACCTCCAAATTGCTTATTTAAAACATTCAGCATGCGAATATCATGAGAATGCTCATTGCGGTATCTCAGAAATGTCTAACAGTGAAAATGAATGTAGTAATAATCATAATAGTAGTAATAGTAACAATAATAGTAATAGTAGTAATAGTAGACAGAATAGTAATAGCAATAGTAGTAGTAATAGTAACATTGGTGGTGGTAATAGCGATAATAATAGTAGTAGTAGTAGTAGCAATAATAGTAATAGTAGTGCAAGTAGTAGTACCGGTATTATTAGTAACAATAGAATCGAAAGAACTCAAACGTTGCCAAAATGTGATAAAATTTTAGAAACAATTAATTGTACTTATGCAGAATTGCTTGAAAAAAAATTTTCCTCAGTGCTATTAAGAGAGAATTATATGGAATCAATGATATCACTAAATAATAATACTAAATCTATTGAAGATGATTCAGTGAATGTTACTCATAATGTTTCAAAGACGCAAATTAATATAAAGCAACAAATTAAAGAAGCGAAATCTACAGACTTGCCTTCGGCACGGGTCACGATACAATCTTGTCGCTTTATAGAGTTACCAAAGATTCAGTCTGTTCGAAAACTTGAGAAACTCTGTTCGAAATCTCATGTAACACCCCCAGAACCACCGCCTCGTAAATATTATACGAACCAAGCAATAACTGATTTGAAATTAGATAATGTTCCACAAACTTTAGAGGATTTGCAAAAACCTCAAGTTCCAGAGAGATTCGGCATTAAACAAGAATTTAAAAAAGTAGATTTAAGTTTATGTGTTAATCATATTAGGAGTAATTCGGATTGTCAAGATAAAAAGGATTCCTCAGATATGCTTAATTACACAGAAAATTCGATGGACTTTATTGGCGAATCACGAACTGTAAGTTTAAGCGATCAAAAAATTGATCGTTCAAACTTATCAGATGCTTCATTGTATAATGAAAATAATGACAAACAATCAAGAGAAGAAAAATATCCTTTTGAAAAATATGAAACATTTGTTGAAAAATTCGTTTGCTCGGATCAATCCATAACAGACTGTTATAGGTTTGATCACTCTCACATTGTCGATTGTCCTGATGGTATAACATACTCAAAACAAACAATACCATCAGATTTAAAGCCAAGATTATCAGAGAAGGATAAAAACATTGAGAAAAGTGTTGTTAATAAAGCTATGATGGTAGCTAAAAGTATCGGCTTGCATAGTAGTTTGAACAAATCTAATAATAGTCCAAGAAGCAGTAGAAAACGGAATGTGTTATTAGCGAGTAAGTACAATTAATTATTAATTTTTTTCTTATTTAAGATATTTGTTCTGATAACAATATTAAAAGAATCTATATTTTTACAGTTTATTCAAACATATATTATGAATTTATATAATTTATTTAAATATGTTGCACTTCGATATGTGTCTATTATTTTTAAAACAATATCTATATCTTAAATTGAATCTTATAATACAGAGAAAATATATTTTCTTATTAGAGAGGAGGAATGTATCCGTAAGAGATGTTGGTACTAGCGATTTAGAAGGATGGCTGACATATCGTAGTAGAGGAGCAGGTGGCGCGTGGGCAAAAGCCTGGTTTGTATTAAAGTGTTCATCGTTGTACAGGTAAAATTGTATAAAACATATTATGATAAATAAATCATATACGTACAACTGATTAAATATATAAATTCGTTTTTATTTAGATTCAAACTACAGGACAGTGTAAAAGCTGACTGCTTGATTGTATTAACGGGTTTTACTGTATCCCCGGCTACCGAAGTAAAATCAAGGAAGTATTCCTTCAAAGTATATCACACGGGGACAGTGTTTTATTTTGCTGCTGATACCGAAGACAATTTAATTCTGTGGCTGGACGCAGTTAATAAAGGCACTTTAGGAACGGATACTCAGGACCAAAGCGTTGAGCTTTTTAGCGAAACCGATGAGAGCGATAGCGAAAATCATAAGAGTAAATTAAAATACACACAATCTTACAAAGCAAATCCGGAGAAATTATTTGGTTCTCTGAAAAAGTCTATACGAAAAGATGCCGGATCTTTTAAGGATCACGAAATCGGTGCTGCGAGCTTGGATCGAAAATATTTAAAATTTCTTAGTGCCAGAAATATACCTGTTCCAACGGCCCAATTTAGAAGTTATAGACGAGTGCTTCCTAATACATCGACATCAAACAAGTGAGTATATCAAGGATATTCTAAATTGATATAGTTACCATATGTAAATATTTTGTAGCACAATATTTTTAACAATTTTTGTGATTCTTAACATATACGAAACAAAATGTGTAAGCTTTAACAAATTACATAAATCAAATAAAAATGCAAACATGCATTCTAATTCTAACGACGGCAACTACTAATGGGAGGAAAACTTTGCTACTTTCTAACGAATAAAATCGCATTCTTAGTATAATCCAAAACTAACAATAAAGAGATGAATTTCTTATCTTATATTTTTAAGGCCTTAAACATTTCGAATGTTTTACAGAAAAGAAGATTGTAATTTAAATTCTCCCGATTTGCAAATGACAATCGCTGGTAGTACATTTTATGGCTCGAGCACTTCTCAAAATGTTACAGATATATCGGACCCAGATATGAATGATTATCGACATGCAGACAGGTTTTTAGACAATTTTTATCTTATATATTTTCTATATCGCAAAAATATTCCTTACAAATCCAATATTTGACAATATCAATTATTATATTATATGTAAATTTGTTGGTAGAAAATCAGAAAACTTGCAAGGTTCTATCACGCAAGAAGAATTCGCGATATCACAACAAGATGAGGAGCAACGATGTGCTATGATAAACAAATCGATATCTACGCGTACAACGCCTTTACTTAACGATCACGTTCATGTACAGCATAGAAACTTGAATGATAGAACGATGTATAATGAGGAAATTAGACAATTAAGTAACATATCCTTGAATAATACCAGCAATATTTATGACAAAACTAGCGATGAAATACCAAACAACAATATTATGTATGTTCACTCGAAGAACAAGAATGCACACGCGCCTTGCCAATTTCTCAAGGATAATTTTGTTGCTACTAGATATGAAAGTGAAGCAAATGATAAATCCTGTGGCAGGTCCATGACAATTGGATTGAAAAAGGTATGGGATTCATCAAGTTATGCACAGAAGAGAAGAGTGCAGGAACTTATGAGTACTCAAAGACATGACGATTTATCTCATTGGGAAAATATGATAAATCCAAACAAGCAGAATTCTCCAAATCAGAATGTAGACTATGAGTTTAACAAACATAGACAATCTCCCAATTGTAAAAGCAACAAAATGCACGATTATCTTTCACCGAGAAATATTGGTATGGTAAAGGATTTCATGTACAAAAACTTATTAAAAATGACAATATCTCGACGAAATTAGAATTTGAATAATCTTACTAATTAAATGTGTTATGAAATTCTGTTTAATTAAATCTATTTTGATTTTGTGTAGGATATTCTGGATCCAATCATGACCTTGCGAATCATACATCATCTGAGACGCAGCAATGCATAAAGAAAGACGTATCGATTAATCGAAAGGGGAGTTTTAATTTTGGTAATAATCATAATAACAGTTCTTCCGACAAACACTGGCTGGAATCCTTGAAATATAACGACAAGAAAAGCTCAAACTGTGATAAAAATCGTCTGAAAAATGTTGCACAGTATCAACCACCACCAATACTGACATCACCTTTTGAACAAGAAGAAATGCGTGCCACATTCGAGATGCATTTAGATAAAAACGATCATGTACAGAAAACCGGTCGCCTGAAGGTTTTATTCGGTGCGAAACAACAAAAATCCTGTTCCTTGGAGCTTCCTAAAAATGCTCAGAAAACCATATCAGGTAACTTTTATTAAATACAATTATTGACTTATTGAATATAATATATGTAATGTATTTTGACGACAAATAATTTTGAATTCTAGAAACTAGTTCACTGCGGTCGCATAAAGCACTTCGAGATAAGTATTGCTCTGATCAATTGCAGCATCCATTATCTACTTCTTTCGGTAGTCCAAACTCTGGCGATAATGGGATCAATCAGTCTTACAGTTTTTTCAACAACAACAATCCTTCCCAAACTCAAACATTCTGTTCAGTCAATTCGGTCAATGATCCGGATGCAATAACATCCTCTATCAAATCAAAAGTGAGTACAATTAAATCTGTTTTCTTATTTAATGCATAAACATCTTACATGATTAATTAAAAGTATGGAGAGCAACGCAAAAAAAGTGATAAATAATATGAAACACAGAAAATATGCACAACAATTAGGGGATTACTTTAAAACCTGCAAATTTTGTCGATATTTAAGAAACTGTCTCTCCGCTTCCAAAGATCGCAGTACTATTTTTCTAGATGCGTTTTAAAGGGCGAAACTTCTACTTTGAAACAGTTAATATGATATTTGCCGTTCTATCAAATGGTCTTTTTCGCGAAGCAGATTGTGTTAAAATTCTGAAAATTTCACGATTTTTCAATTTTTCAAACTACTCGTGTTTTGTCCGGAGAAATTGAAAAGTCGTGAAATTTTCAGAATTTTAACACAACTTGCTTCTGGTCTTCGCGAAAAAGATCATTCGATGGGACGGCAAATATCATATTAACTGTTTCAAAGTAGAAGTTTCACCCTTTAAAACGCACTTAGAAAAATTGTCCTGCGATTTCTGGAAGGGGACAGTTTCTTAAATATCGACAAAATATGTAGGTTTTAAAGTGATCCTCTATTGTTGTGTGTATATGTATATATTGAAAAAGGAGATATAACAAAATTTAATTGAGAGAGAAAGTAAGAAATTATATTATTGTTTTTCTCTTTGTTTCAAATATTTTCTTTACATTACAAATTTTATATAATTTAATTTTTTTTCCAGTATGACGGTGGATATTCATCCAATTACAAAGACTTTCTAAATTTTGGTAGGAACTTGGTACCTGCAGTACTACCATACATACCGCCACCAACATCTCCACCGCCTGATTATCCTGGTTTAGAATATCCACCAGTATTTGAACCCGGGACTTACTCTCTTTCGGATACATCATTACTGCGCAATCGTAATAAAAATAGTCAAAATACAGGCCAATAACAAAAGGCAAATTAATTTTTTTAAGCAACCAAAGATAACAGTTTCCTTCATATTGACAGATTATAAATATAGAGATACAATAGAATTTAATACAATAGAAAATTAATATTTCTATTTCTATTAACAAGTATTCTAAAATAATATTATTAATCTCATAATTCCACGATATATTAAACATATTTATATAGAAATTATGAAGAATTATATCAAAATTATGGAGAATTTATTTTTTTCTAAACTATATATTAAAGAAATATATTTTGCAAATCAAATATGATACAGAAGACTGAATTCAATGTTATCTAACATTATCTATTTGAGATTCGTCTATTTCAAAATTATTTTATTTCGAAAAAATCATGTAAAATAATATTATCCTTGTTAAATAAATTTTAGTAATTTATAAAGATTCTTATAGCAATTTAAAAGTATTATGTATAAACTAATATTATAAAAATGAAAAGGTCAAGCCATGTTCAAAAAAAGATCCTCAAAAATTTAAACTTTTTTATCTAACAATAATATATTATCATTAAACTGATATATTAATTAAAGGTGCCAGTTCAAAGTGAACATACATAAAGTGTATGCAATTTTCGGCCAATTTTCGAATCGCCTCCAGACAGATTCACTTTGAACTGGCATCTTTAATTAATAATATATCAGTTACTTTTAATGATAATATATTATTATTAAATAAAAAGGTTTAAATTTTTGTGTGAGGATCTTTTTTTGAACATGACTTGATCTTTTCATTTTTATGTTATGATTTTTCTAGGATATCACTTACTCTTTAGAGTACAGATATATCACAAGTATATATAAAAAAGATTTTAAAATATTATATAAAACGAAAGAGTGAAAAATACAACGAAAAAGAGGGATAGTGGGGGTGAGTAATGGGAGAGGGGGAGGGGGTGTGGTGGGTCGAAGTTGACGGAGGTATGAGTGAAAGGTGAGAGAGAAGAGAGGTGCACATGACTGCTGACAGAGAAGGAGGAGACATTTCTTACTTTTTCATTAAAATCGTCACTTTTTGACCACTTGTATGTCCAGAAAATGGCTTGATCGATTTAAAATTTTTTCAGCTCAAATTACTCGTGGCGATGCCGCCTTTCAGGATATTACGTGCGATTCAAAATTTTTTATTTTTTAGTAGTTATGTACCCTCCAAAAATGGACTTCGGTGACTCGGGGGGGATAAGAGTAGTGTCTATTATTAATCTCTTTTAAATTTAAATTAACTAGTACTTTTTTTAATATGGCCGAGACACTATCGCGTCTCTTGATACTTTTTTAATGTCTTATATGATTTTAATAAAGATAATAGTTTCGTATGAGTATATTTGTATGCATGTGTGCATAGCGCAAGTAAAGATGTATATATGCATCATAATAGCAATATTGCATAATTTAATTATTAATAATATCGTTATATTAATAAGATATATTTATAAGATCTTATTGAATAAGATGTATTTAAAAAATAGTGTATCATAATCTTGTTTGTTACTTTTAACGTTTTCATACATAACTTTTTATGATAAATAAAAAACTAAATTTGTATATTTGTGTGTGTATAATTCAAATATATATAAATAATATTGTTTATTAATATAAAAATATGTACATATACAGGATGTCCTGCGAGACTTCTCCAATCTCGCATAGAAAGATAGATAGGATTGAAATAAATACAGAAGTTTTATACTGTTTAGCAATTCTCGCAATATTAATATAGATATTAATTTTGAAATTATAATAATGAAGAGAAACGTTCTGACCGCACGAGGTATAGCCCGGTCCATTTTTTCAAACATAGGCTGCATTGGTAACGCGTATAACTTTAATTTCGTTATAAGTAACGAGTTACTTCCATTTCCTACTATCTTTACAAATAATTTTTGATAAAGTTTTCGAGTTTTTTTTTTTTAATAATAATTTACTTGGCTATTTGTATTTACACTCATTTTTGAAAAGTTAACTTTTGAGTAGATATAAGTTTCTTTTTATTTTTATTGCACACTTTTGAATGTATTTACGTACTTGGCGTAGTTTTTTTTATCTTTATAAGGTTTTTTTATAGGGACAGAATTTTTTTGTGCTCACACAAATAATATTCAAAATCTCCAAGAAGAAATAATTACAGTTTGTGCAACTTTGAAATAATAATTAATAACACACATATAATAATATATAACTGAAATAACATAAAATATAATAAAAAAATATATATATAATAATTTGTTAGAAAGAACAGAATTTTGTGTTGTAAAAGGTAAACAATTTAAGTATTTTGCATATAAGTTAAAAATTAATAAAATTAAAACAAGAATCTTATTAGACCGTACATGTGAGAACAAAATAAATAATAAATATAAATTAAAGGCTTACATAACGGTTGAAGCTGGATCTTTGATACCTTAACAATTTAATTGAATTACACACGCACACACACGTATACCATATTTGTAATCGTTTTGAATTGCGCGTCGAAATTTTATCGAACTTAAAAACGAAGCTAAACTATTAGAATATCACAATTAAACTTTTAATGTCCAATAGGCATCTGTTAAAGAAATCATACGTTAAAAATCTGTCAATAAAATTTCTTCACATAAGCTACATAGCCTTTCTTTATTATTTAATAAATATTTATGATACATATGCGTTTATACATATAAAATTAAAAAACCACTAATAAAAGTAACATTCTCGACAGTGCGTTGAATTTATCTTGACTCCTACAATATTATGAAAAAAATTGTTTGGAGCTATTATCAAAAAATTGATATATTAAGATGTGGTACAGAACGTGCAAATTTTAGACAATATTCGCTAACATATTAAATACTTATATTATAATTTAAACACTATTATAGCTTCGATATTAAGACTTCCGTCTCAAATTGATCTTAAGAATCTATCCTTAAGCATTATTGCTTTACCAAATACCCTGTAACGCAATCTATATAATGTAATATAGTTGCACAGTAAGGAAATAAGAACTCTATCTAAATTCGTAACTATATTAAATTGATAATTATAATTTACTAGTATAATTTATTTGATACATTATACTACATTAAAGATATATACAAATTATATCATACATACATAATTGCTTTAATTAAATATTTCAGTTTGTAATAGATTTCTCATAAATTTAATCAGTACGTTTTAAAATATTAAATAATTAACTTATATGTTATTATTGTTAGTCAATAATACTGAATTTAAAAGTCAGAGAATTAAAATATACTTATGACTAGACTTCAGATCAATTAAAAATTTAAAATTAACAATACAATTCATAATATGTACTACATAATAAAAAATGTTTTATATCATAACTATTCATGCTTGATTCAAATTTTGTAAAAGACGTCAAAAAATTATTTAATATTGATTTTTTAATCAATGTTTTTAAAAAATTTCCAAAAAATATATTTGTTTAAAACATAAAATTTAATTGCTGTATTTCAAAAGGATTAAGAAAATTTATGAAATTCATATCTGTTGAATAAATTCATTAATAATTAATTTGATATTCTATTTTTTTCTTTTATGAAAGAGATATTTTATTTGAGATGATTGACGACTGCAAAACAAATCATCATTAAGTAACAGAACATGCAAATAAAATCAGACATGCTAAAACATAAAATACGACAGTTTTACGACAAAATTAAACATTTCCATGTATTAAATTAGACATTATGGAATCCATTCTTATTACTTGTATTTTCGAAATTAATGTATAAATTGAGTTCGTGTTGTATGAAGACCAATAACTTATCAATTCTGGAAATTCATTGTTATTGATGTATTTGATTTCAATGGAAGTAAATTGTTTTCGCGAATCTAAATTTGGTTGACAATTAAGTTTATGACACAATTGTATTACATCATACTGACTAGCGTTAATGCGAATATCAGTATAATTCACAAAAACTATAAGAACTTTTTCTACAAGTGTTTGTTCTGTTATAGTTACTTTCTCTGTATATTCTAACGGTAAATCCATCCACTGCCAAAATTTAATAGCAAATCCAGTAGTATAAAGTTTATTCAAAGTTACAAAAAACACTGGTTTCGATGCAAATGTGTTCGAACTCACATGATCCCATAGGGTTATTGATTCGTTTGTTAATTTCTGCAAAGTTAGATTTATATTGGTACGGCAAAATTGTCCTGGACATACTCCTTCGTTTTCTATAGTCAAATGATGATAAGGAGTAGGTCTCCAACTATATTCATTTTCATATGATTTTGTGATTTCGAATAATCGTGGCAATACCGTAGAGTCTGCAAAGTTTTTATGTATTTGTGTTATTTTTAAATTATGAAGCAATCCTTTTAAAGACATAAATTTTGTAACATCTGCAACACACAAATAAATACTTTTTAATAATATAAATAAAAACTTAAACATAAAGAGAGAAACATTTAAAAATAACGTACATTTTGCATTGTCGTAACACTGATAGGATATATTGCCATTAATAACAAGATTATATATATCAGTGGGAATGCAATTATTAATTGAATAATGTTCCAGTAATTGACCAGTCTTGCCAGATAAAAAAACAAGAGATGATATATTTGCATCATCTACTGCTATACTCAATAAATCTTCAATATTGTCGGCATTAATATCTGGTATAATAACTGGTAATCTAGGGACTGTGCGAGCTGTAGCACTCCAATGAATTGTTCCAGCGATCGGTTCTATGCTAATGAGTAGGCCTCGTTCACCAGCAACAATGCAGTCTGGTTTTCCAGATTGATCAATGTCAATACTAGTACAATCTATAATAGTAGGCAATCGTTTTAATGGAACCAGCCATAATGGTAATCCATTATTTCCTTGCATAGATATGACTCCTCCTCCTTCTGGAGGTATCTGCCGCTGACGAGTCATTTCATCCCTTGTATCATTTCTTTTATATTGTTCACCATGAAGAAGAAATATTAGATTATACGAAGATCCAGGTATTACAGTAATAGGCCCATATATTTCTATATTTAACAAAAGTTTTTTGAATTAATATACTAAAATTATATGAATAAATGAGTAAGTGAGTGAGTAAATAAGTGTGAAAGTGCGCAGTGTGTCAATAAATGATCTTAATTTTTATCATCTTAATTGTTAAGGACAAAATTAAGATGATTCATTGACTACTAACTTTTATCATGTATTATTATTTCATAATAGTTTTATATTTAATTAAATAATTTTATTAATATCTAATGCAAATATCATAGAATGTCATAATGTATTAATTTTAGGTGGCGGCAAGGCGTGGACATTACAATAGCAATATGTTGTTCACACTAATAAACTCACCTACATCTTGCAATGTTTTATCCCACGATATAGACGAATGTGGTTCAATAATTGGTGAACAAATCATTGAACTATCACAAGGTAATACATATAAAAAAATAATTATCGTAATAATGCATAATAATATAGACATAAATAAACAAAAGCGCCTCATTGGCGATATATCTCTTCTTTTCCAAACGTCATATTGGTCACTTCCTTCAATTACCATTATTGGTATATCATCTTGATAACATTTGATTATATTTTGTCTGTTTCTCGTATTATTTTCTAAATTTTGTGTTTCATCCAATGGATGAAACGTCCCATTTTCATGATTCGAATGTAATTCCTAAACAAAAAAGAATGAGATATTAAATGTAGAACTAATGAGAAACAAACCTTAATAGTCAAAGCTGGATTTTAGATGCTTGTATAATTGTGCATATGAATTTATATATGTAGTTTTTTTTAACTGTATGCCGGATTTTTTCAGACTTGAAATGCAAGCTCTACTAAATTACCGCAGTAATATCACGAGTTAAATTGTAAAGAACACGTGAAATAAAAATAGATTTAAAAGCCTATTATGCATATTTTCATTTTACGATTATTTACCGATTGTTGATGAGAGGGGAAATAGGTAAGGTTTGCATGGGTAAGTTTCAGTCTATTTTTACAAGTATTTTAAAATAATGTCATTATTTTGATCTATCCAGAATGTTCGAAGCCTTTAGTCTGGATATACAATAGATGCTTTAAACCTTAAGCCATAAGAAATTGACTAATTACAGTCAAATAAGAAGTGAATAATCGACTGTAATTCGTCTATTTCTTATAACATAAGGCTTAAAAATCCATTGTAGATACAGGTTTAGACTATGGAGGCATAGCAGTAAAGCAGAAAATATTTATTCTACCCTCATTCACATGTTCTCGTGTCTCTATACCATTGTTGTTTCCTAACTTGAATAATTGTTAAGTTTAACAATTAATAATTAATATCTCGATTCACAAAGTAGAACAACGCTCTTTTTCTATTAGATTCTTTCGTTTTATAAAAAAAAACAACAAATAAAACCAATTTTATTGATTTCAAGCTACCCAGACTAAATAGTATAACTACCAAAACTATATATCAAAAATATTTACAGATAGAGGTATAATTGTAATGACATGTGCATTATTTCTGCAGTACATTTCACATATACACATGCAGAGATATAATTAAAGTCATATAGAATATATTCTTTTACCGCTATAGTAGTATTATTAGCTTTGAAAGCAACATCATTAGGTTGAGTTATACGTTCTTCCTCATCTTCGGTATCAGTATTGCTTAGACTTTGTGGAAGAGGAGTGTAACCTTTGCCACTATGATCGATCGACATGTTAAATAAATATCACGTTTTTCTTCTTTAGTATTTTATTGATCCTAGTCCCCCCGGCTGGTCCTCGTAAACGAGGTAGACTGTATTTGGAGTAGACTTGGCCAGCCTTTCTCAGATATCCCTCCAACCTTCCACTGCCTTCCAAGTTCCACAGAGATCAGAGCTGCCGCACACAGACACACTGTGGCGTTGCAGGCGTTAACTGCGGCGCTCAGGTCTGTTCTTTTCTACCGACTCCCGTCCGTCCTAGTTCCACTAAGAGCCTCCTGAGGCGCTGTCGCGATGCGACGCTCCCGCTGGTACGTCACTATACCGAGTGATTGGCCCGAGTAGCGCGGGAAGACCACGCGCGGCTATCATTGGCCGCTTGACTTATTTGAATTAAGAAAGAGGGGTCTTTCGGATTATTTGTGATTATGTGTGCGCCGTATCGTCCTCCTAATCCTCCTATTCATTATCTAGAGGCGTGAGCCATTAATTAAAGGATTATTTGTGCACGTCATACGATGCTTGGTGCGAGGGTATCATTTGGTATGTACGACCTACAGAATTTCTACAATAAGTTAATTATAACCTCAAGTGACAGGTATGTATAAGAGCTGAAATAAGTGAATTTTTCATTTTTTTTCTCCAATTTTCTTATTAATTTTAGCGTTACCCATATCATTTTAATGTGTAATTTCATGATCTATAAAGTCAATTCGGAGAAAGTGGTTCACTGTCCTTGTTTCCATTGGAAAAGTTCCAAGTGTATTCAAAGTCTTTATAATTATAGCTAATTACAGAAACTTACAGAAATGCACTTACATATTATATTTGATAAAAACGAGCTGTAAATCTGCATTAAAAAAAACATAACTTCTATTTTTATGTAGACGCGCATTATAAGATATAAAATTCGCATTAACTTAATTATTTGTTGTTACCCACGCATTTCACCCAATGCACTCACACGCACACACGCACGCACACGAGATGTAAATCCGACCGTGTAACCTGGTGTAACCTCCCTGTGGTACACCTCGGATATAATGCTAATACCGGCAGCAACATTTTTAGAAATTTTCAGAGAAAAGAAAAGACTATACATAATACATTACTCACTTACAAATTATTCAGTGAAAAAAATTGTAATATAATGATAAAAATTTTAAAGAGAAAATATTAAACTTTACTTACAATTAAAAACATTTGTTATGGCTTTAAAAAGTTTTTTCGTACATCGCTTCGCAACCGTTCTTCTCGGAGGAGATATGTGAAATTTGAGTTTGGTTTTTTTAACGCTCATTTTAAGTGTCTTTAATTTTGTTCAGTGGCTACATGCAAACTTCAAGATAAAATAACTTCGTCAAAAATCGTCGAATCGATCGAGATGTTTAAAAAAGCATTTTTAAGCTTGAAATCTCTACTTGAAAATTGGCCAATAGGGGAGGGAATTTGTGTGCAATCGTGCGTGAAGCAATCGGAACCTTCCCCATTAACATATTAATTTATTTTCAATTTAATTTTAGTAAAGTTTTAAGCTTTATCGAAACTGAGAATATAAATCTATATAAGTATGTGTCGTTTTAAAATAAATTTTATTTAATATAGGGCGCACAAAATCTCTGAACGAGCGATTATAATTACTATATACATATCTATATGCATTTATTATCAATGGGCGTATTCAGCGGACTGAAAAGTTGAGTGAGCGCGTATTGTCCAATCAGAATTTTAGATCTAGAAGAATACAACAATAACAGCGAGCGCTCATTCAACTGTTGAGTCCGCTGAACGCGTTCATTGTGTTACAAATAGATCCATTACAATTTTGTATGCTAAATTATAATTTCTCACTGTTATATCATTTATGTTTTCTTCTACTCCGAGTTTGCATGGTTTTCCGCATTAACAAGTTATACGGTGTTTCAACTATTAAGGATAATAAATAAGAACAGATATAAATAAATATAATATAGCCTACAACCAAAAGTATCTGAAAATAAAAAGTTGCGAGATAATAACAAATTATACTTTTCGGAACTTTAAATGTTCATTTACTTACCAAGGATAGAAGTTCAAAGTGAAAAGATATTTCACTTTGCAAACGAAATGAGTGTATAATAATTGGGTTTAAAAGATAAGCGCAATATGACAGTCTGCTAAGAGGAACCCAACCTTTGAATGATAAAATTCGACAAATGATGCCTGTAATAATCAAATATTGAATCATTAATTAACATATTTTTATAAATTATAATATTGCAATATTAAAACATATTAATAAGAAGGCTCGTTAAGTTTTTTAAACTAATAAAGAGAGACAAGGGTTTACGAGAGCAAATAAATTCCTTAAAATATTTAATTTTATTCTAATATATTGCGAAGAATATCACGTAATTTTTGGCGTTTCGTCCCGGTCTCTACTACTTAACACTCATCATTAATTAAATATTTTATTCTAATCTAAAATATAAAAATACCACTCCATTTGTGCTAAGTTTTAATAAACCGAATTTATCATTTAGGAGCAGATTCATGCTCAAGCCTTTACTTCATTTTTTGAGCCCGTTGACTTTAATAATTTAATTAAGAAAGAACTAACTTATTTTTAAATGCAATTACAAAAATAATGTAAATTAAAAATAAAATTTAATTTAATATACGGGCTATGAAATTAATATATATAATAAAACTTTATTTATGCAGATTTGGAGTGTAAAGATTAATTAAATAATATTACTAACCACCATTCTGAGTAAGGCACGCTACTATGATCCACGCTATACCTACAGCCCAAAGGACTCTGTACACCGCGACGTAAATAGAGGCCGCTAGAATGGATATGTGTCGGTCATAAACACTAACCATCGTGATAATGTGGCAAGCAATACCAAGACACCAACATAAAATTACAGTTCTCTAAAATTTACGTTGAATTAAATTAGAATATGGTTAAATAAATTAAATTAAATAATATAATTAATTTAGAACTAGGCTATACGTAAATATATTATTTTCTTTATGTATAGTTACACTATTTATAAATAATTAATTAATATATTGCATATTGTTATTTTGGAAGTAGTTCAACTTTTTAATGTAATATATGTTAAATATGTACAAGTGAGACATAAAATATTAATTAAACTTTACCTTTTTCAAAATTAATTTTCCGTTTAATTGTGTTAAAATATAGCCTGTAATCATTCCAACAATATATGGACTTATTCTAATCCATGATGGAAAATATAATTCATCTATAAGCCTATATTGTTCATCCAATCTGCAATAACGAGAAAAATGCTCTTTTAATTAACCCTTTATAAACAATTTCTATGTAACTTACGTCGGAACATATTCATAAAGGTACGAAAAATAACCAGCGAGAACTATCGAACCTATTAAAAGTGCACCCAGTATAAAGGCAGCCATATAAAAGTATCTGGAATTTATAATTGATATTTAATTCAAAGATATATGCATTGTTATGTAATCATAAAATAACTTACGTTATCGACAAAATTAACAGTGCTACTCCGATCACGAAGAATTGCATATCATTTGATATAAACCAAGACCAACTCATACACTTTAACAGAAAAAAGAATTTGAAGAATTTATACATGGTATATGCTTTCATATTTAGTTTTGTGCTAAATCAAATTTATTTGTACCATTGTTTTAAAACCAAATAAATTATTTATGTAGAGAAGATTTCTCCACCAGTACTTTGAACAATTTTCGTGCGGCATTTCGGTTATGAAAAATTGTGAGGTCTTGTCAAACCAAATCGAGAATAATAGCCATATTGCTAATACCATCATGTAACTCGGAGTCAGTCTAAAAATGATATTGTAATATGCATAAAAAAAACATCGTTGGCTTACTGTTAAATGTGTAACATTAATTATATAGAATGTCCCATAATTTACCTGATTATGGGACACCCTATATATTACATGCATTTCACTGATTTTTAAATTACATTGCTTAACAAAATTAAAGGCTCATTTGTTTCATCCTGCAAAAATAGGCAAATTTTAAGATAGAATAACTTCGTCAAAAATCGTCATGTCGAGATGTTTGAAAAAGTATTTTACAGCTTGAAATCTACTTTTTAGATCGCTAAAATAATTTAAAAAATGATGTTACTGATATTTTATAAAATTACACCAACATATAGATGAATGAAGGTGCAACAGATCTCAAAATTTTATATGAAATTTACGAAATTGCGCACAAATGCGATTTGCAGCTTTTGAAGGAGTGAATCTTTACCTTTCTACTGAAGCTTTATGCAGTTACTGTTTCTGAAATTTTTGTTCTTATTTAGTAAATTCCAGAAGCGGTAAGTGTGCATAAAACTTTATCACACATTTCTAAAAATTCTCACAAAAATTTCTAACAGTGTAGTTTTTATTACTTTATTACATTTATTACTGTTTTTTTATCAATATAATAAAGAGAACATACCGGATAAATCTTTTTATTACAAGGACAAAGAATTCATTTATCTTTGCTCTGTAAGTAAGTAGTTGTATTCGATCTTTTTCCATTTTATTTTTTAGATAAAAATAGACCAACAAAAGTCCGCTTATACAAAAGAAAGTGTCGACTGCCATGGGTATATTGATTATAATTATATTAGACACGTATTTCCAACACCACACTTTATTATCTGCGTATCGAAAACAATCTTTGTTATATATAATGAATAAAAATCGGACAATATATTAATTTTCTACATATTATTTTCAATTACTTTACCTAAATAGTCTGCCAGAAAAACTATTACATGGCCCATTATTATCCAAAACATACTTAGAAATTTTAAGCCATGAATAACAGGCAGCGCATCGGCATGCAATTTCGTGTTAAATATTATTTTTGTATTTGTGTAAATAGAAAAGCATATTAATATTTGTCCAATTCTACTTTCCTGTGACGCTCTTTCAATTTCCATTTCCTCAATTATAGTTTTTTCATCTAAATCACAATTCAATAATTTTTAATAAAAAATTAATATAAAAATCTTGACTTTAAGAATGTTCGTATAAACTATAAATGATTAATAAAAGTATAATAAATAAATGAATAAATAATTGAACTTAATGACAGATTATATCGGAGATTCCACGTCAAATCGGGCACCAAAAAAATCAACATTTTTAATTTTTTTTGAAAATTTTTACATACCTTCCAGACATAAAAAAATAAAACAATGTTTGAGGAAAAAATTTAAAAAATGTTTTCACGAAATTATGCTTACCTTTAAGTTTCAAAAATTGACAGTTTGAAAAACGTGGCTATGATATTCAAATGATTGTACCGCCGAAATGGTAAGTCGTACGAAAAGAATGCAAAAGATTCAGTTTTAAAGATTATAAGGTGTTCTATTTTTTAAATATACATTTATTTTGAATAAATATTTTTTTTTGTTGTTTATAATTTTTAAATGCATTTTTGAACGCAAAAAACGGACCGAACTAATTTGTACACATATTATGATACTTACTATTGTTAAACTTATTCTTCTCATTTGAACATTTTTGATTCACAAATATATCATATACTGTTCCAAATATTACCATAAAAATAGAAAGCAGTAAAATAACACTGTAAATATAAAATTAATAAATATATACACGCAAACTAGCTCTCTAATATATGTTTCCGCTTTAGATTTAATTGTTTTCAAAATATATAAACTTGTTTTTAATGTATGATACATGCATACATGCTATATATATGGGAAGACGATATTTGTATTATTTTAATATATTATCAACTGTGTACTTTAGAATTACCAAATGAAAGGTACAACACCACTAGTGAGCCAGTCATAACTATCCTGTAGATTTTTGACGTGAATCAGTTTAAAGTCCGCAGAATAAAGGTCACTTATTAGAAGAATTCTGTCACGGAATATTCTTTCCAGAATAAAACTTATGTCATTTGCAGAGCATGATGCTGGTAAACAGAGGCCAAGTATAATCAGATCCTGAAATAAAAAATGTCTGTATAATATATTTCGATATTGAAAATACACTATTATGTGTGATATGCAGAACTTCCATTTCTCATCGCTGCTTAAAACGGCCGATAGAAAGAAAACATAGATTTTTATATAGATATACCAGGTTGATTGATAAGTTTTTAGAATAGCACATTAGTGGTGTTACCACCTCCAAATGCGCTGTGAAAAATATGTCTGTTTGCTTCAAGAGGGAAGTGCCTTAAGGTTGCAGCGCAAAATTTAAAACTGTGTGCATAAATATCGCATAAATCCTGTGTGTATTCAATTTTCCAATTCGATTGTTTTTAACAGGTGGGGAGGCTGACTTGCTGCTTACTGAGCCCCCCACAAAAAAAATTTTTTTTTTAGCTAAACGGAATGAGCGCAAAAATTGTTATTTGCGAATATGTATAGCGCATAAATAGCGCATTATTATACAATTTTAAAAATTAAGATTTGGTTAAGTGGGGGGGGGGCAGCTAGGCAAAACGTGCATACACGTATGCATGCATCATATATTAGAAACAAGTTTATATGTAAAAACAATTTTCTATCGAGCCTTTATAACATAATTCAATTTATCTTTCTTTATGCGAAATTTGGCCACTCTTTTTAGACTTTAAAGAAGAGATAATTCCCAAAAGGCAGTTTATTGTTTTATGTTTTATATAGGCATCAATATTACACGATTCATTTTGCATTCACGATTACAGAGCTGAAGATAGCGATATAAGCTTAAAATAGTATGGTTTTTACTTTTTGTGCTATTTATAATTTAAACTTTGTATAGTTTTATCTATTATAGTTATCTATTGTTACAAGATATATAAACTTACTTCGGTAAGTATATTAATATGATACTGAACAGTACTATTATGTTTAAAATGGGCAGCAAAGTAATTCACTTTAAAAGGTGGAATCTCCTTTTGTGGATCACGATACAGCGTGTTATTTAATAAATGTCGCTCTGAAATCTGTAGAGGAACAGTATTCATCGTATCGAAGCACTGATTACGACTGCCCAGCCAATAATTATTTCCATAAAGAAAACCTGGTCGAAATTCACCGCTAGAATCCAACACTTAAAAATAAAGGTAGACAAATGTTATTAAAGATTAGAAAAAATATTAAATAGTATTTCTTATTGATTATTATAATAGTTAATCAATGTTTCTATGATAAATTAGACTGATTTTGAAAAACAGTCTTTCAGATCTGTTATTATCTATAGTTACTCCTTATAAAAGATATCACTTTCCTCTGTTGTTATGACTGATTTTAGTTATTTTGTTACAAGTTCATATTTTATAACGATTATTATAAAATAACTACGTTATTAGACAATATCAAATCTTATTGGACTGTGAGAATTTAAACCGATAAATACTGATGAGAAACATGCTGTAACGGTCAAGCTGGATCTCGGGTGCTTCTATATAATTGTATGTGAATTTATATACTACGTTTGTAAATTTTTAATTGCGCGTTGAATTTTTTTTAGTCTTGAACGCAACACTATTGAACTATCGCAGTAAAATATCACGAGTTAAATTGACTAAAAATTTAACAATTTTTTATGCTTTTTGTGCATCTTTAGATCAATCCTGATAATGTTGAATGACACATTAAAATCTGTAAATCGACATATTAAAATCTGTAAATTATTAATTTTTTATTACGATCAATCAGATGAAAGAGATCAATGAACGCTCTATTTTTATATAATTTTTTTATAAGCGTTATTTTATCAAAAAATATATTTTTTTATTTTAATATATTTTCAAAAATTGTTACTGTGTATTTTTTCGGTTCTGACGTCACAATTTGATGTAGTAGTAATAAATGAACAATAGCTTTAAATGTTATATCATAGTTTAAAACATATAATATCAATTAAATTTCAATTGATATTAATTTATAATTAAATTAGCAGACACAAAATTGAACGATTCGAAATTAAAAAATTTAAAACGTACAACTAATAATTTTTTAGTTAAATTTTTGGACTTTAAACTTAAGTACTTAATTTTAAATATTTATGATTATGAATCGAAAGAATCTTTCATACCTTTTAAACCCCAGAGTATTCGTTGATCGACAGCGTCTCGGAAATTTAGTAATTCCTTTTCACATAATGTCAAATTTAGGAGGCCCGAAGCTGTTGAAGCAATAGCATAAGCTGGCATATAGTAATTGTAGTTGCTCTTGTCATTGTTCGATTTATGAATTTGTGCGGAGACACAAAGTAAAGTGATGAAGTTTACACAAGCACACAAAATAAACGTAAGTTGTCGTTGCGACATAATGCGATTTTAATACATAATAGTCACTTTTATTCCTTTATTGCAAATGATAAACTTTATACTATAAGTATTATAAAATCAATTTGAGATATAAAAGAACAAAGTTGTTTTCATATAATAATTTTGTGATATAGTAAAGTTTACATTCCCTGATGTAAGAAGAGTAGTTTTGCCGTTAAAACTCTAATGACGAAATATTAACAGAATAATAAAAGAACGAGATAGAATTTAAAGATTTTGCTCAAATTGATCGCGTTAAAGCTAATAGATAAATTCACTTGTGCGAACAGTTGCGCGAAATTTGAAGTTTTATAAAGGGATGTCCATCTCTGATTTTGCACGAGAATTCCGCATGAATGATCAGTGAGAAACATATACAGAATAATTTATATGCCTCGCACATATACACACAAGTATAATAAGTAAACTTGAAAAATGGCCATTGCGACATTTTTGCAAATGTCAATATGTCGCACGTATAACTACCCAATTGACATTTTGTTAATCTTTCTCTTACATAGTTTTTCAATTCATCATTGTTTTTATTATATCGACTTTTTACACAGTGCACACCAAGGTATAACAATACGATCTCTGCTTGCATCTTATGTGAAACAGGCGTGTTATTTTGATAGCAAATTCACAAAAATTGTGAAACGCCCAATTTGGTTCATATAAGTGCGTTTTTCATTAATTTTAAATTTATATTTGTAGAAGTCTTTAACGAAATAATCTTTTATAAATTGTCTCTTCGATAAAACAAAAAAATATCTATAAAATGTCTAGTAATTTTATCGAAACAGAAACTTTAAAAAAGATTTCCTTCTACATCCTTTCATGAGTGTTTCCTCAGTAAAACAAAAAGTCGATTAAACGATATTTATAATTATTTATGATTGTTTACGTATATCTTTTCTTGAAAAAGGACATTTTTTCACTATAATTGTTCGTTATTGTGACTGATAAATATTAAGCCGTTCTGCCGGATGTCATGTTATCCTTGTCTAATGATACCTGACTGATACTCAAGTAAGAATCTGAGCTCAGCATGAAAAAGTTTAATGATCAAAGATAACGTCCGCATGGAATATGGGAGATCTGAGGCATTATTTTTCGCAAAAAATTATTCGCAAGTTTAAGATTCTCATTAATATTTTTGTTTAAAATGCATTGTTAAAAAATGTACACGCACGCACGCACGCATACATCAATAATTTACATATATGTATGTATATGTATATATATTTATTATATGTATATCTATTAATAATTGATGTGTATTAATAATTGATTCACATTATGCACAGTCTTAATAAATCATTTATTATTGCCTATCAATAATAATATATAATATCAAAAATGCATGGAAATTTAATTTAAAAAAAATGGCTTGAATCTGAACCATCTATGACTTATAGCACGAAAACTATAACTATAGGAAGAGAGGTTGGTTGTATAAAAACATTTATTCAGAATGATAAAAATTACATATTCAAAATTTAGTCAATTCAATAAAAAGCCAATTTCCATACAGTTGGATGGAATTCTTTACAGATAGTAGATCAAAAAAATATTTTAATATGCTTGATTTATATAAATTTTTTCAAAATGTTATGAAATTTTTTTTTGACACATTAAAATTTAAATTAATAGGGTGTATGTGTGTGTGTACGTGCGCATGCGCAGTTTTAACAAATTTTAACACTGATGATAGACATATATTTATTAAAGAGATTTATTTAAGTTTAATCTTTTATCAATTGACAAATCTGGTAGCCTCTCATAAGGCTATCTTTTGGCTATTCATACTTAAAGGTATAGCTTGCAATTCTGTTCTCATACAAAGAAATTCTCCACAGACGCACATTATACTTAACGATACAAGATTCAAACACCACCAACTGAAAGATGTCGGATAAGTTCCATTGTATGCCCAACAACAAATCAAATGAATGCAATGGGCTGTACACGCAAAGTCCATGCATAATTTTGTTCTTTGCACTAGCCACCATAACGCAAATGCGCCTATAAAAGCATTCAAAACAAACATAACAATAATTAATTGTCCTCCGAAGTCACGAACATGTATTTCTTTATACTGAAACACATAATCCAATGATTTTGTCCACTCCAACATTGATGCAACAATCCAAATCCAGAATCCAAGACAAAGATACATGATAGTCTGTACAGCAATTATCTGAGAAATTATGAGGAAGGGATCCCATGTTGTCTTGCGGAATTGTCCAGAAAGATTATTCATTTTTTTTTTTATACTAGAAATGGTACTTATTCTGTGTTTGAACCTTTTTAAACATATGTATGCAAACTTTCATCATTCTAAACTTCTTTTAACATTCAGTATCTGTAAAGAATAAAATAACTAAATATGTTATTGAGACAGAGTATAAGAAATGTAAAATTTGAATATTAAAGGTTGTGTTCGGTGTGGACTCTTTTGCCCAATAAACGAAATAAAACAATAAAGACAGAATGATGATTGCAACTGTTTAAAGTATATGCATAAACGAACACAGCCTAAATATAACGAAAGTATTTAAAACGTATGTATGTCTGCACATACATGTCGCTCATTTGCTATAACAATAAAACTCGAAAAACAAAGTTTTCTAGAAAATAAACTATGTCTTTTGAACAATTAAAATTTTGGAATATTAATCTTAAAATGCATTTTTTATATAATATAAGAAATTATACAGGAATTTGTTCTCTTAAAATATATTCTTTTTTTTTTTTAATTTTTCCATTCTTTTTCTACAAATTTAAGAAAAATGACAATTTTTTAATCATATATTATGTAGCATATGGAGGGACATACAGACAAAATACATTATTTAAGAGGTAATTGACCAGAAGACGCTCCTCACCTTCAATCTCAATGAAATTATGCTCATTCGACGCGTGTTTGCATAAAACGTAAGAATCTGACAGTTAAGTGGCGTGCCTAGTCCCGTAAAGCGACATATTTGTTGTTAAAGTACATTACAATTGAGGTTACAAAACCTGTCACATCGAAATAATGTATCGAACTGCGCATGTGCTATGGTCACGTTTTCACGGAACGGAACAGTGAGACCAATCACAATCGCAGAAAGGAAAGCAAAGTACTGATTGCAGAAATTGCATCCTAATTGGTCTCACTTGGAGTCATTAAGTAGTCAATAAGAACCGCATTTTTCTCCTAAAACAGTCCTTCCCAATGGCTATCGTTAATTAAAAATAGTATACCACTTGGGTTTTACTTTTTAAATTGACTATGTTTCCACAGGGTTAGAGTTGGATTAAAGTACAAGAACTGACCAACCACAGCCGAGCATTCCTCTCTCATTTGATTGTAAGATGGGAATACTCGCCTGTGATTGGTCGGTTCTTGTACTCTAATCCAACTCTAACCCTCGGTGGAAACATAGTCATTGATACAACAGTTTTTTTTATTTGAATTAAACTGTCAGTTTTATTTTGTACATTTATTACAACAAACGTAATATCCTAAAGTATATCTTTTAAATTAACAATTCATATAATATACACTACTCATATACATACATCATCTAATGATTTTCTTTGTGAAATCGTAATCCGCAATAACCACAGATATGATTGCCTGGTTTATCCTATAAAACAATAAAAAATAAGTTTAATCTTTTTTAGAAATAAAATTTTATTATAATCTAATATGCTATTTATTTTAATATTTAAATAATTATTACTAAATAGCAAATAATGAAATACATAAAATAAAAGTATTCTCCTTACAGTTAATAAAAGCATAAAATAGTAATTATAGGGTATCCCATCACTATCGCATTTTCTGATCAAGACATAATCATATTACATCTTAATGCAATTTAAAGGTGAAAACTCTAACGCGTCGTCTACAATACAAGGAATACGTAAAGTAAGAAATTAACTAACCATAGTCGATTATTCTTCTCACATTCGACTGCGATTGGTCAATTTCTCATTCTAATTTATTCTGTGTATTGTAGACAATACATAATACAAAAACATCAAGATTATAACAGCTATTAAATTAATAACGGTTAAAGTTTATTGATCACAGAGTTGACATTTCGTTTAATGGGATGTTGCAGCCACCTGGCAACTATTCATAATAGTTTCGCAGAAATTTTTATTCAATTGTTCGGCGCGTAACTTACTAAATTTATATAAACTTTAGGATGTCCAAGGGGTCCTCCACCACCATCACAAGCTACAATTCTATCTTTTTTAGGAGACGATGGTACTTCATCTATCAATTTAATTGCCCAATTTTTATTAACTTCTTTTGGCCTGTTTAAAAATCTTACTAATCGATAGTCGTCTTTCTCAAATACCTAATAAAGGCATGACAATATATATGTAGTTAAAGAAAGAAAAATATAGTATTCATTAAAGATGTTACAAAGGATAATATTTGAAATAATTCTAAATACTTCTTAAAAATAAGTTCATGATGATTAAAATTATTCAATTTATTTTATTTAAAAAATAAAATAATTACAAGCCTCATATATGAATAAATCCAAAAGAAACTATAAAATGCTAATGTAAACCGATATTAGTTATCAGTGTGTATTCTTTATATATAAAATTTTATTCAATAATGAACAATAAATGAAAAACGTATACGTTTCAACCCTCATTCGGGTCCTCTTCAGTACAAAAGAAAATTAATTAAATATAAAAGATAAACATATAAAAATAAAGTAACATGAAATAATGTGGTGGTAATGTCCTAATTCAAGTCAAATCTTGTCATCAAGTTTACTAAAAAGTTAAAATATATTTTCATAATTTTTAAAGGAAAAGTTTTGGATAAAACATATAATAAATTAACTAGCATGATTGTCAAGACTGTTATCATTGTCATACTAGTTATCATTGTTGTACTAACTCCATTACATTTCATGTTACTTTATTTTTACATGTTTGACTTTTACATTTAATTAATTTTCTTTTGTACACTGAAGAGGACTCGAATGAGGGTCGAAATGTATACATTTTTATTGTTCATTGTGAAATAAAATTTTATGTATAAAGAATACATACTGACAACTAGTGTCAGCTCACTTTGGCACTTTATTGTTTCTTTTAAATTTATTCTATTTATATATTTATCAACCAACAATCTTGAAAATACAAGAAAATTTACAATTTTAGTATAACTCGAATAATGAACACATACAACAGATTGTGATAATATCTACTACTAATTTTTGATAGTATGCCAGCAGAAATAAAATAAAATTCACTAATACTACAAAATATAATACATTGACTATAGAGATTGAGCAGAATTTGTTGACTACCATTTTGTAATCAATTGAATATTTAAGAAAGGTTTATTTTTTATTCTTGCACTAAACTGTACTTTAAAACTCTTTTTCTCATTTTCGTAAAATATCAAACATGTCTCACTTAAAAAATTCCAAAAGTATATACTAATTCAAACACAAAAAACTGATCTAAAATAATAGAACATATTTTGTTTCTGGCAACAATATGCAGTCCGATTATGATCCATAAGCATATGATGTATCATGTTATCTTTTAATAATCAGTGAACAAAGACAAGATAATACATCATGTACTTTATAGAATGCAACCTATATTCGGTAGATCTGTTGGTAAAATATGATTTTAATATAGATACAAATGATATTGGATCTGTTGCACATTTACTGCCTTTCTATTATCATATTGCAAGTAATTTGTTTACTGGAAAGGTCATTACGTATCTAATAATCAACTAATAACTAAGCATAATAAATATATTTTTATAAATTTGAAAAAGTATGTATTACTGGTCTATATAAATTCCGTTTGAACAAATAGGGTAATATCTTGTATAAAAAAATTTTGGTAATTATAGTTTAGCTACTGCATCTCAAAAATCAATGAAATTGAGCTTGTTCAATATGCTTTTGAAACAAAAAAATCTAGCAGAAGTGCGAACCTGTCGAGCAAGCCTAATTTAATTAATTTTTGAGGTGCAGTTGCTAAACTGTATAATTATTAAAATTTTTATGTAAATAAACTAAGGACATCTTACCTGACCAGTATGAGTAACCTGATTGTCAACTTCATCCGTGGTTGCATATGTGCGTTTTACAGTATTTACCATAGATACATTTCGTTTACATAACTGATTAAAAGGCACATATAATCCATTGATCTTTTTTGTTGCCATATTTGATATCAATTGTCAGTGATACCGTACCCTGTTTGTTCAGAAAAGTTGTAATCTCACCAAGATCTTTTGCAAAACCTAGGGGGGCGATTCGCATTCGATTATTTTGACATCGACAATCCAAACCACTACCTCAAGGCGCCATTTTGGCGGAAAAGCCCTACACTTGGCAACCCTGCCCTGTTTGCGTTGCTGCACTTTTTATACTAGCATCTTCGTTCTCTCTCTTTTCAATGCCTGAATATATATATGTCCCGTTTCGAGTGCAAACACTTTTGGGGATTTCGTCTTGAACATGGCGGCAGCTCTTTGACCAATTAAAACGTTACCCCAAATTGTTTCCCATACCGTGGAAATAACACGCTGTATCTCGGAGTTTCGTTTCGAAACGCTTTCAGAAACTCGCCGTTCCTCGTTTGACTCATAAATGTGAGTCGGAAATTCTTCGGATACCGCAAGAACGAGGCCCTTCTTACAATTCGCGCTTCCCCTCTCCGGGTTGAGGGGAGGCAAACAACTTTCGAACGTGCGCGGTTTTTAGGTTATAAAGGCTGGTATTCGCTAATGTAAACAGCGACAGGGTGATTATACGCTGGTATCCTCAGATCTGTCGGGAAAGCAGGCCTTATGTATTGGAACAGAACGGTAACCGGCGTTGCACGGGAAGAAATGCCTTTGAGCTCGATAAGCCGTACCACAAATGCTCCCACCGCAACGGTGGAGGACATAAATCCCGGTACAAGCACGCAGATTACATCGACCTGCTGCACTCCGCCACCATCCTACCATAATATCAATTTACCTCTCGGCCATCCCTCCACGTTGACCAACGAACGTGGTGCACCACCCTCATACGAGGAGGCGATAGATCCTAATGGTACGTTACCGCAGACCTTTATAGTGTGTGCATATTTATGGCTACATTCGGAAACGTCACTTACATTGCTCTGTCCATCGATTTGCCCTTGTTGTTCATCCGATCGTCGTAAACTAAAATAAAATGGTATACTTGAGATGCATTCTGGTAGATGCTATTAACGCTAGTAACGTCATTGTATCTTCATCGTTCTTTAGATATAAAACAAGGCTAGAATAACATAAATGGCACTAACGTCTTTCCAAATGCACCTTTGAGACATTCAGTCCATGTATGTATGAATCAAGTATGTCTATCTCTGTAATTTTTTCAGCACCACCACCGTCCTATGATTCTTTGTTTGGTCGTATGAGAGAAGCCCGTAAAATATCCAAAGGCATATTTGATTTTTTAAAAAATATCGTTGTCCTGCTTTTAGGCACAAGTAAGTCGATATGCATATTAAATATCGACAGTAGATGAGAGGATGAAAACAAAATACTTTAAGAAAACCTTAATAACTGGATATAAAATGTGAAACCATCATTTTCCAGTTGGATGTACCATCATTCTTGGAGTGACGATAGTGGTACCAATTTGTATGATGGTAATTGGTGGATTGTACCTTTACGATTGTCCACAGGGTGAATACATTCCCGTATACTTGTTGGTAGGCGGTGGATTTGGAGTATTTAAGCAATTATTAACTTTATCGGCTAGAGTACGGCAACGTCAAGAAGAAAGAGATGAGGAAAGGATCAGACAATCGCCTACACAAACTCTGATCAATTGTTTTATGCTAGGATGGTTCATTATCGGTAATCATATTGTTATGATTTTTTCACTTTTTACTGACAGTGTCAAATTTTCAGTCATAGGATATTCCATCATGAAAGATGAAATTCATCAATCATATTGGGTCACTCTTGAAGTTTGAGCAAAGCTGGATTCAGTGTCCTAAATCCTGCTTCGATAATTAAAAATTTATGATTATCAACCCAATTATTAATAAAAAAAAAACCGTTGTTTATTGAGTCTTGTTTAAAAAAATCGTAATTTAGAAATTGGTCAAATTTTATATTAAATTCTTTAATGATAGTTCATTAAAAACTTCGCCATAAAGATATCAAAATCACCATGTGATGTTAAATTCTACGTAAAAAAAAAGCTGAAGTTTCTTATACATCTAAAAAGGATCAAACTATTTATGAATAAAGCCATTTATGTTTTAAGATGGAATAATCCATATATACATATACATTTCTAACATACAATTTGTACACAATTTGTTCGAATTGTTTGCATTCCAATTTATCTCAAAATTACATTTAAAAAATTCCACGTTTAAAACAATTTTTATTAAAAAGATCTAGGAATTTTTAGAGAACAATTTTGTGTTTCAATAAAAGTTTCAGTGAAACTGTTCTTATTGTGTAATTTGTGATTGTTTTTGTAAATTAATTGTACTAGGTATTTTCGAGAACACAATCTTATAAATCTATTAATTACAGGTTCTATGTGGGTATACAAGGAATATGAGCCAAACTATGATCCAGCATTAGGGAAGTATTGCAATAAGACACTATATTTATTTGCCTTCTGGCTAATTACGTCAGTCTACATATGCATGGGTATTATAACGGCTGGCCTGTGCAGTATTTCCGTAGCTAGTATTGCGTTTCAGAGACCGCCGTCGGACCTGATGTGAGATAATGTTGTTTAGTCGCTTTGTGTCGACATCTCTAAAATGACTCGCATTTATGATCTACATAATCAGAATGGTATTTATCGAACGAAAGAAATCCTATTGTCTACACGCCATCGATGATAAGTGTACGCAATTTTGCATTGTATACACTTGATTTTTCTGTATCGAAGTACCATCAACACCATCCCGCGTTTTTCCTCCTTGCTGATTGATAAAATATAATACGACTCATTCTTATATTTATAATATATTAACAACGATCGGAAGTTGAAATATCGAATTTGTATATAGATATGTGCTGTATAAGCGGAAAAAATCTCATTTTAGGAGCAAAGAGAGTCACTCGCCAAGAGCTGGTATCATAGCTCGCTGAAACGAGTCGCTTCGCGCGACAAAGTGCAAATTTCGTCCACGTTTACGTACCTGAGATGCTTAAACGACTTCGAAGAAAATCGTTGGCACGTTAAACGCACATACTACACGCCGGCGCGCGCGATCCAAGTAGAGTCGTATAAATGACTTTTCTCACGAGATCGCAAACGAGCGCGATAGCTTATTCAATAATTCGACCGTTATGACGAGATCCCCGATGCCGTGAGAAATATGGCGAAACATACATCGAAGTCTGTTATCTCTCTTGAGGCTTCTCGATAAAATTGGCACTAGAGCCGAAAGGAAAACAGAGTCACTTCGACCAGATCAAGGGCTGTGTGTACGTCGCGTAACTCGCGAATTTTTTTTATCTTGTGCCAAGTGGACGGCGAAGTCGCAGACCAAAGTATTTTGCTATCACAATGTTGCTAGCGTCAGTGCGCCCACAGACTTTACAAATTCGTTTGTAAACTCGTTCAAAACTCGTTCCGAGAACGTGTCGAATGTAAATGCGCGACTCGCTATGCTTAGTACAGTTGACGCTTTGATACGACGGTCTAATATAATTTTACGATATAAATGTTAGGCATCGCATCGTTTTCTCGATAACACTTTATCTGTATTAAGCCCATTCTACAATGGGCAGTAGCAGTAGTAGATTATGGAGTAGGCGTAGAAATCGACCAATGACAGTTAATTATCTTCCTCACATTCGACTATGATTTGTTAATTTCTACGCCTACTCCTTAATCCACTACTACTACTGCCTATTGTAGAATGGACTTTAAGCACTTTATGAACTTTACGGACTTTAATATAATACGCACTCTACACTTACTCATGATTTGTAATTTATCTGTTGTTAAAAGACTGCAATCTCTTACGTGACAATTTTATCTATTCGCTTTCTCTTCCGTCCTTTTAAGTCTCGATAGATCTCTATAGAATCTTCATGTCTCTTGCAATTCGTTTTTTTATAAGGGATAATAGGGTTACCACAGACCAAGAAAACCGGGAAGTCATTTTAAATTGGACTGTGAAAAACCTGGAAATGTCAGGGAAAAATATAAGAGTCTGAAATTTTGAGCTTTGCGCTATTCCTTCAAAATATGCTTTTATTCCAAATATAATTTTTTAAATAATGTATCCAATATTTATAAAATATTGATCTTTCTTAGTTAATCTTTTAAACTATACACTAGATCATGCGCATCAGTTATTATACATATTGAATGAAATGTAATCCTTTTTTAAATGTAGAAATTAGAAATTGCTTACAATGTCAAGTTTTATTTTTGTTTTAATTTCTCTATAGTTCAATACAAAACTTAATTCACTTAAATTAAGCTTTGTGTTATAACTAAAAATAAAATTTACATATTCTATCGAATATACTTTTTACTTCAAACTATAAAATTCAAATTAAAATAGTCAAAACAATTTTAATAAAGTTAAGATATTTTATTCATTTTTATTTTTTGTTGGCTTGAATTTGTATCCCATGATTTTATTATGTTGCCAAGCTTCAAAATGCATATTTTTAATTACACACAAAATGCTTTTTTAATATAAATTTAATATCTGCTTCTAAATGTTAAAATTTACATATTTGATATTGGTTACGGAAAATTTTGTTTTCTGACACTGTCATCTGGAAAATTCAGAAAATAAGGGGTTTTCAAAATTCATTTTCTGTGGCAACCCTATATAAGTCGCGCGAAGCAATCAACTAGAAAAATACGAATGTGTATGCGTTTTTCTTTGTACCTTTACCTTAAAAACTAAAATTGACAGTATTTGCCAGTATTGTGAGGACTTGCTACTCTCTAAAAATCAGCATGCTCCGCCGGATCATATAATATTATGACGTCACAAAATTTATGATTCGATTAAATTATTATATCATCAAGTATAGTATCGAATATCGCTGTATATAACTCAATATTACTGTTCCTTCCACTTTCGTATAACTGAACTTTTCCTGACTGAAGTTTAGTCTTCCTCTTTCAACTCTTACGTTTTTTAAATGTAATCATCCTCAGCATAAAAATATAGTTATAAGTTAGACATAGACATACAAGGATAGTTCAAAAATTTCTCAGCACAGAAATGACATCATAAATGTCAAACGAAGTCTATAGCTGCATTCATTTTTCATGTTTACGCGTTGTAAGCTTCATTCTATTTTTTGTCCGCAAATACCGAGCAATAATGATAGAATGAAGCTCACAGCGCGTGAGTGTGAAAAACAAACGCAGCCCTTATCTCAAAAAAGTTTAATCTTACCATGGCTACAGAGAGTTAAAATTTCAGACAGATGCGTTCATTGTTACATTGTTTCAGTCAAGTTGTTTTCATCAGTTGTTTCGTGTAAAATAACCAACTTTTGGTTCCAATTTCTTCAACTAGAATCAGCACTGTATTTTATCAGATTCAATCTTGCGGAATTCATGGAATTTTACGATTGAAGAATATGAGCGGCTGCATTGTCATGATGAAGCTAACAGTTGGTTGCTTTACATGACCATATAGAGAAATCAATGAACTATCTGACATTTTAACAGTAACTCTGTGCAGTATCAAGCTTGTCTAAAATTATAGCAGTTTGATATTGATGTGGCGTCATTTCTGAGACACAGGCCGAGAACTTTTCGAATTACTATAAAATAGCAGGCACAGAGAATAATCCTGCCTGCATAGCTGTGACGCGCTTGTATTTCGTTATTCAATTAACAATAACCGAGTTTGTGCTTTCAATTTCGCGTTTAATATATTTAAAAAAATATGTATATAATGCCAATTAATTACAAATATTTATACACATGCATGCGCGTATATATATGTGTATCATAAATACAATCTATTGAATAGATATAAAGATAACAAGTGATTGAAGTAACGATAAAAACAATTCACGAAAAAAGGAACGTTAACGATAAAGGGGTAACGGTGTTATTACAAGTAACGCATATTACTTCTCAATTCGGTATGTGTATATGTATGTATATATAATTTTTTTTACAAAAACGAATTTAATCGTTATTTCAATCACGTGTCGTCTTTATATCTATAACAGATTGCATTATTTAATAAAGTAAATTTCGAATGCGCTCTTAATAATAAGGTTAATGTTACAATGTTTAATAAAAATTTTTAATGAAATTTGTAAATTATAATTTAAATTCTTAAAGATAAGCATTTATTAAGAAACAAAAATATTAATATAAAGGAACTATATAGGAGATTTATTAAATAAGTTTAATATAAAGAAAATGAATCGAAACTAGTTTAGAGTTTCAAGTTGTAATATTGATTGTTGCAATCAATATTAAATAAAAATTATTAAATAATGTAGTTTTTATATATTTATAATGTCTATATTATTTTAGCATTACAAAAAAGTTAAAAACAAATCGTTGCTTTTTAAATAACGGTAAAATGACAACGCGTTATTTTTAAAATTAGTAAAAAGTAATGGTATCACATTATTTTTATGAAGTATGAATACAGGTCTTGTCTGTGTAACACATAGACAGACCGTCTCCAACTAATTTTTTGAAAAATATAAAAGATATGTGTCAGATGAAGGTGGAACAGTTTAGAAGATGTATTTTGATTTTACGTTGCTTTTCTCTAAGTGGAAGCAACAAAAAAATTTGAAAATTACCTCTACATTTTAAAATGAAATTACATGATTTTCACATAATATAATTCCTCTAATTATTTTTCATATAAAAGTACTAACATAAAGATATCAAAATAATAAGTTTCTGATATGTTTATAAGATATTTTATATTTTATTTTGGAATATATTGACATGAAATATTGTATCATAGAATCAGCGGTAAGAATTATATAGGTACGTAATTAGCGCCATCAATCGGCTGTGCTCACCTTCGGCGCGTCGAGAACGAACGAAATAACGAGAAAACGTCCATTCTTTTCTCTCTAGTCGCTTGTTTCAAGCCACCGAAAATGCTTTCTCGACAATCTTGGCCACCCAGCATGTATCAATAATTAAGAGCAAAAGGCATTCTAGATAATATATATAAACTTTAATAAATTATAATAGTATATACTCTTCCCATTAATTCAGAATGATATAAATTATGTCAAAACGTGAAGTTTATGGGATATTAATTAATTATATACGATTTTTCATGTGCATTATATCTCGTTCATAATTTGAACTGCAAGAAATTGATTGTCGAGCTTGTAACTATACACATGCTGTACACATTTGAGAAGTAATGAAAAATTTTGTCGCATAGGGTAGAATGAACTAAACTGAGAAGAAAAGTCCTCTACCATTGTCTAGCAACGACCATTGCCGCTTATTGTTATAATTGGGCGATTATATCCAGCCGCTTGTATTTGGCGGTGCGCAGAGCGAAAAAATTTTGATATTTTTATAAATTAATATCTCGTTAACTATTGCGAAAATTGTAAAATGATAGAGGACTTTCCTTCTCAGTTTAGTCTATTCTACCCCTATACGACAAAACTTTTCATTACTTCTCAAACACCCTGTATATATGCATCATTAACCAATTAAATCACCTATCAAGAGCAGGTAGAGTAGACCGAATTGAGTCGAAAAGTCTTATACCATTTTGCAGTTTACAATATTTAACGAGATATTAAACAGTTGTAGTAGGCCGGACGAACGCGTTTATTTGGCTATCTTAGATCTAATATCTCATTAAATATTGGGTAAACTGCAAAATGGTATAAGACTTTTCGACTTAATTCGGTCTATTTTACCTGCTCTTGATAGGTGATTTAATCGGTTAATGACACTCTGTATATATATATATATATATATGTATGTATATATAATATACATATATTATTACTAACGTTACATCATAGCATTCGACACTGCACTACACTACATCAACTGAAGAGAGACGTAGTGTAAATAAGTAAATATAAACTTGAATTATTTAATATACTTACTGTAAGAATATCAATCGTGCAAGAGTACATATTTTGCATTTATATGCACTTTGTATTATATAACAAAATGTAAACAAGATTTTTTGATGATTTAATAGTTTCTTACGTTTTGTATAGTAAACATGCATATATATATATACAATATATATACACATTCGTTATTATAATTTCCTAAATAAAGCGCTTGAAAACGTTCTCGTTCTACATTACTTATGCGAAAGGAAATTACGTATAACGTACGTATAATGCAAGGAGAGTACGTAATACGCTCATAAATTAATTAATCGACAATTAGAACTGACAACTTTATGTATTTCATCACAATTAAAGACTGTCGATCTGAGACGACAGTTCCTTTTCCTGATAATGTTCTTCGTGATAATCTTCCAGGTAATCGGAGGACCCTTCGATCTTTGGCCTAACATCATCTTCGTCTTTGATGAGTGAAGATTCCGTTGACACCTACGCGAACACGATATTTTGTTAGATCGAAATGTTTCGAGATGCATATTACATTAGGTTTTAATCCTATCGGATACCGGTGATATATCATGTCAGCTAGGAACATTAAATGACATAAACATGGATTTGAAAAGAAAGACTACCCTCTGCCCGGATATCGTAATTCTATTAACGATTATACGGAAGTCCATAATCTGGCGACGTGCTAGAAATAACTACCGGATATTCGCTAGTCTCGTTATAATATAAAGCGGTCGATTAAAATTCATTTTACCGGAAGAATCGTTTCCGCTTCCGATGACGCAGACAGTGTATTAAGGAAATCCTGTCGCCTTTAGGGAAAGGCGATTGGATATAGATCGCGAGCTCGCAATGTCGCTTTCCAATATTAATTCGTTTTCGTAGTCGCCGAAATAAAACAAATAGAATTATGCGTCACACAATGCTGTAAAACTGTAAAATCCACTTTTTAACCGATTCATCGATTTCCTATTGACTATTCAGGGGATCAGCATCACTCTCTATCGACCGGTATACATGTAAAACGGCTCGCTTGAAGGACAATTACGATGCAATATTTAAGTTATCAAATGATTTTGATTACTTCCTCTCGCAGGAATACTGTTTCCGGCGGCAATAATTCCGGGTTATAAGGAGTGATACAACGTGCGCGCCACATCAGTAGGAAGCCCATTTTCGGAGATGATTCTTCTTTCAATGTTCCCTTTTCAACGTCATTATCGGTCTCCTACATTATATAATTTCTTGTATATGTGCGTGTGTGTTTATATAATGTAATACAAAATCTATAATATATTTAAATAATTTACATATATTATAATGTATATTATTTAGAACATATTAATGTTTATATAATGTTTCATTAACATTTTTGTTTTTTGTATTAAATATATATGTATATATATATATATATTTTTTTTACATACATTAAAATATTTTAAATATTAATTTAAATTAAATAAAATGTTATTTTTATAAAGAAATAATTACAATATTTATTATATTCCGCAACAAGCTTTTAAACTTTTAAAGATCTATTATATATCTATACATAAGGTGTAATTTAAAAAATGTTTTAAAAATTGTGCCATCTCTCATTAATAAACTTTAAACTCTACGAATGGACAACCATTCTGAATTGGACTCATGTTTTTATGGACATTTTCTATTTCAATTTAAATCAGATGTAACTTCTTCAATGTACAGTGTAAAGTGTAACAATCGTGAAATCTTATGAGAAATAAGGATGATTCTCTGGACAATTCGTTGTGTGAAAACTTAAATAAAAAGTTTCTATGATTTTAAATAAAAAGTTCATCGAGAGACTTTTACTTCCACAATGCGTTTATCTGTATTTATTAAAATTGAGCTGTCAAACATGGGATCTCTCACGTGTATGTAATGACCATGCTGCATACACACGTCCTCAAAAGTGAAGCAACCACGTCCGTACGGCTAAATGCATAACATCTCTATTAATTAAATACATGTTTCTTCGGTCTTTTGGTCAAAACTGCCCAAAAATTCTAGGCACTGGCTTGATGTGTATATTTTTACTTATTTCCTTTTTCCACAATAAAGACAAGCGTCAACACATATGTCAAGTTTATACCTAGCATTATAAATCTTGGACAGCGTTGATCTAGACATTTATAAATGAGATGCTCTTGTCCTATTCAGGACTCATGATCTAGAAGAATATAATCAAGGCGCCGCGATTACTTTTCTGTATTTGTTCCGTACCAAATTCATCTTCCAAAAACCATGAAATTGATAGCGCGCATGAATGAGTTGTCCGGGTCCTTGCATGCGGTCTTCCATCCACGTACCTATATATTTCGTCCCTGTGTCAGCATATAAATACGTTCCTATACCATGACGAAGATCTTCCTTCCACGAGCCTTCATAAATGTCATTGTTCATATAACAATAAGTACCGAAGCCGTGTTTCGCATTACGTCTCCATTCCCCTAAGCAGATCAATGTTTAATATATCATCGAATTTTATCTGTAACGAATAATTATTGCCAATCAAAATCAAGTGTCATCGAGTTCGAGTTTTTCTTAGCGAAGATCTCGAGTTATCTCCGCTTCTTGCGCGTATTCAACTCTTTCGAAAATTCCTGGCACACTCTTAGCTTCTCTACGATTTGTGACGTCCGACATAAAAATAATTGTATGAATATACGTATGGACGTGTCGACAAGTCCACATGCTTGCGGTACGACTTCCTCGAGTCTGATTCGGATCCTATTTTTGTATACATTCTTTCGTACCTTCGTATCGCGTTCCGTCAGGGTACCAAAAGGTCCCTTGCCCGTATTTCTGTCCGTGTCTCCAATCGCCGTTATATCGGGCACCGTTTTTAAATACATAGGTACCTTCGCCATGCCTAAACCCGTTACGATATTGACCGACATACATATCGCCATTTGAGAACAAAGTCTTTCCGTTTTCGTGCCTCTCGACATTCTCACTTCTTTCGCCCTCGTTAACCTGCGATCATTCGCAAAAAGATATCTTATATAAATGCCAACAACGACGTTTTGATATATCGAATAAATTAGTGTACAACTATTACAAAATGCAAAACATAATTTCTTTCTAGTATATAATTTCTATTAAAAAAAAATAAAGGACCAATATAATGATCAATTGCTTATGTTTAATTGCTTATGTACCTCTAATGGATCAATCTCTAACTTTCCATCCGAATTCGGTCTCGCTAATAATTCTTCCATTCTTCATATATTTTGTCGATCATTTTATGTAGTCTAATCAACAAAAATTTCGACTGTTTACGCCTCAATCGATTTTTACATTCCGCTGATTGTCCTTTATCGTTTGATATATAATGTGTACGTAAATAAAAAAAACTTGACATTTTGAGATATATTTTATCATCTATCTTAAAGGAAAATAAGTCTAAGATTAGAAAAATAATATTAAGAAGTAAAAGCCGAGATATATAACAAATTTATAATTATAATTTCATTGGCGTATACTCTTACAAAATAGTCGACGATGAAACTAATGCCTAAATTCTAAGCGGATTCGTAAGGCTTATAACATTCTCGTAAAATTTGTAAGAACTTTCAAGTGCTTATACTTTATGTAATATATTTACAGATAACTTCTTACTAGCTATAAGATTTATCAGAAATTATAGATATTTAATAACAATTGTACGTCTTACGATGTATATGCGTAAAATTAAAATACTAAACATGTAAGTTCTTACAAATTTTACGAGAATAAGTTACGATTCTGCTTAGAATTGATCCATAATAACATCATAATTCACAATAATCTGTTCGTCTGTCTAAACTATCAGAGTGTGTCGTGTATGGGTGATCGAAATAATCGAAACATAATAAGGAGAATTCATCTCGTCATCGACCAGTAAGCAGACCAATCAGTGTTTGTTTCTCCTTCTCCTTCTTACGTACAGACTCTAGATTCCTTTGCTTCCATGAGCTTTTCCGAAGTTTTATCGGTCGAGATCCCACATATCGGCCTGAAACACACAATTGTCAGAAATATAACTTATTAAAAACAACTTGAAATTTCTGTAATAGGATTGGTTCGTCGTACATTAAGAACCAATATGATGTGCTACAATTTTACAATTAAAATTATAAAAGTGTATGCAAATATAAATTTTTGTATTTTGTCCAAAATGGAGTAATTGATAATAAATGTACTTATACCTACACATACACATAAATCATAATACGTGTTGCTAATCGAACAATTGAGATCATCAAATATATCTATTATAATATTATATATGAGATAAAATGAAATTTATGTATTAGGGGAGAGTGGTGTCTAAATTGGACCTATTTACAGTTTTTGTTCTTTATAAGGCGTAAATAAAGTCCGATCATAAAACCAATGATGCCGTTCGAAAGATCATTTAATTTCCTTCATTTTTGCTTTAGACTATTTTGACGTTACCCGTGTCAAGCTATAATGGAAAATGTAAAAATGCATTTTCCGGTCTGGAACTATGAGTTCCAAATCGGACCTCTTCTATTTTTATGAACTTTTAGATAGAATTTTAAAATATTTTAATTAATTTTTGTTAGTATTGAGTAAAAACGAGCAATTTAAAACTCAAAGATAAAAATGCCGTTTATATTATTAGATATAACAATAATAATTTAGGCGGCTGGTTAGAAGTCAGCGCAGTAAGACAACGCACACATTAAATTCTAAAGTATACTTTACTATAGCTTAGAAGTTACAAATATATTTGATAAAGACGTTTCGGCCATTGGTTTTGGCCATCCTCAGCAAAAAGTGTACAATATAAAAAAATCCTAGCTTCGTTGATTATTGTTCATCAACTATATAATCCATACGGCAAGCACAATCATTCGCCTTTGAAGTCAATAAAAATTGTATCTAATGTAATTTATCATAACACTCATTTAATTTTATACAGAGAAAACAGAATCATATCACCAGGAAGTTTATTAACTTCAACTCCTTTAGACCAGATCTGGTCGTTCGATCATTAATATTACAACCAGGTTGTGGCGAACCTTCTTTCTTCAATGAATTAGCTAGCTTACTCGGTTTTAGTATATTTTGATAGGTCCGATTTGGACACGCGGGTTCTTTCGAACGATTGGAACAAATTTTACAATAAACCACAAAACTCTTGATATTTTTGAATTCTACACTCTTTAATTATTTTAAATCAATTACCATTTAAAATTTTAACATCTTTTAAATAATGATTTACAAGGATTTTCTTTTTTAAAAAAATTTTCGCATGATAGCCGAAAATACATATTTGCATCTATTCTATGAACGTTATGACAGAGTACTGCCACATATGACAAACTACTGTCACATATTCGGTGCCTTATAAGAATTTTACATTATAAATAGCACGCAAATCTACTTAACCGTATTTATTTAAATTAAAGAAAGGTCCGATTTGGAACAAGGTCCGATTTAGGACATTCTCCCCTACCTAATACTTTTTTGTCTTTGTTTGTAGTAATTTTATATTGAGGTGGAAATGCGTTGTTACAATGCGTAATAAGTTGATATCTTTTTGAAATTAATGCCTGAGAAAGAATTGATTTGGATATTATAAGCTGTGATATCGAAATTAAAATATTATGGAAATGTTTGGATATCCAAAAATAGGATTCATTTAAGTCAAAGTCATCACAGTCGAGAGGAGAATTCGGATCAGTTATGTAAGTTTGTTCAACGTGTTGCGAGGTTGCACTGCGGACTAATGATTAATCTCAAGCCCTGCGAGTACCTCAAGCAGCTACGAATCATATATCCGTTCTATATTCATCATATCCTGAACTCTCCATCTCGTACATTACATACATATACTATATGTGCACGCAATTGGACGATCTTTAATCTAACGTTGCGTTCATTTGTTCAAACTACTTGTTGCGTCCGCTCAGTTTTTCGCGAGATACTTCTAGCTAGATATTCTCTTTCTCTCTTTCACTTTCTACTGCCTAGCGAATCTAGTCATAGCTCTTTCTCGTTTTTCTTTCTCTCTAATCCTATTTTCCTCCTCATTCGATAGCAAAATATAATATGAACTTTGAACAAAATCGAGAAACAGACTGAGATTTGAACCAAAAAAAAATTTTGCTCTGTTTTACTATATACAGGTACTGAGTCGCTTACGTATAGTAATGAAACTTAACTAAAATGAAAGATTATTGTTAGAAGATCAAAAAGTTCAAAAGTTCTGTAGTCGCAATTTTTTGTCGACTGTTCACAAATGTACTCTTTGAAATACCGAATATATTGTCATATTTTAATATGAAATGTAAAATATTATCGAATCAAAAAACATCAACAAAAAATCAGAAAACAAACGAATCAAATTTGTAATATATAATTATATAATATCATTTTTTAAAAGCAATTATGTGATTTCTTTATATCAAGTGATCTTGCTATTTTATCATATCTTATTATTCTGTGTAAAATATTAAGGTTAAGTAACAAAAAATTTAATAATTTATGAAATATTTTATATTTTATGTCAAAATATCCCAGAATAAAATATATAACCTCTTAATTTTTTACAACTTTACTATTAAAAAAACATCTCATTTCATTTAAAAAATAGCGATAACTTTATGTACAATTTTAAAAAAAATTGATTTATTGATTCTGATAGACTTTTTTCCTCAGATTTTTAAATATTAGATATTTAGCAGCTTACCTATTATATTTTTTTGTCAGTATAAGATTTATTATTACGTACAAGAAATCCAAAACGGATTAGGTCCTTCATACTAATTTTTACCTGCAACGTTCGCCAACGTTGTGCAATGTTAACAAATAAGAGACCTCGAATGCTTTCATAATTACACGACGAGGGTATATATTTTATTACATGACAAATCTATCCGCAGAATCCCACATATCAGCTCATCCGCGGCATACCACAGAAATTTCAACAAATTTCCATGCGTATCTATACTTTATGTATAATTCATTAAAAACTAAACGTATAAGTTGACAAATGAATATAAATAACATCATTTTACAACATTCCTCAAGTCTGAAATATTTTAATAATCGGTGTTATCTGAGGGAATCGCACTACGTAGGCAACGATCATTAAACATTTATACTTCGCGCATTACCACCTCGAATTTAATTCAGCCTATCTTTAAGCGAACATGCGCCAAGATGTACTTACAAATAGATATACTCATAACTATTTTCAATAAATTTTCTATTGCAATCTTCTACATCAAATACAATAGTAATACTGAAACAAAAAACTATGTAGTATATCCATTTTTATTCCTTTCTTTAAATAAATTAATAAATTTTGCCTTCAATCTGATCGTACAAACTTTCTCTCTAAAAAAGTATCCGATCTGTAATGATTCCAAATTGCTTCTCTTTATGTTTTTTGAAATAGTACTTAAGAATTACTGATGGTATTTTTGCAACCGTAAATCAATAGTGTATAGAAAATGCCTGTATTATACTTATGACTTGTAACTTTTTCCAGAGTAATTTACTTTAACTATTTAAACTGTTTTAGAAGTCCTTTCAAAATAAAAAGATATGAGAAAAATCATAATGATAATAGCAATGACGACAATGACGAGAAATAGTGACAAGTAAAGCGAGAAAAAAATAAAAGAAACTACGAATAATCGGACCATACAGCCTCTTCCGAGATTTTTGATTGGCTGTCGCTAAAGAGAGTGGGGTATTACGAGAATTTGTAGTAGAAAGTAGGGGTTGATGAATGGAAGTAGCGGAACGCTCAGCCTCCTGACGCACTTGATCGCATCCACCCCAACGAATAACCGGTAAACCGTACAACTGTGCGGTTTCGCATCCGAGTCGCGAAACCGCCCCGTACTTTACTCCAAGAGTGTATGCCAAGAAGCTTAAATCGAACGAACGAACGAACAATAGTGGCGTATTCCAAGGTATGTGCTCTTTTCGATATAAAAATCAGATTTTTTTAATTTTAACTGCTAAGGTAAAATACCCCCGAATCGAAGAACTTTCTCATAAAATGTGATACCAATTTCACGGACTTTGTATGCGATTTTTAAAACGATTATTATTTAATTTCGACGTTGATACGGAATTTTCATTTTATTGGAAATGTCTATATGAAGTGATGTCGCGACGAAAAAAGGGAAACGTCGAGATGGAATAAGATCACGTACTTCATTACGATCACCTATTGTCATCATTGTCGCAAAAATATCCGTTGAATATCCAGAAGTCTCGCTGTACCCTTGATTTTTTTAAATCCGCATGTAACGTGAAGAAATAATATTTTTCTCCTCTACAAACTTGTTTAACTTGTTACGCTGTATCGTATGGGTATGCGGGAACATATGTGTGATACAAATATATATGTGAATGCTAAAATTAGAAGGAATGTTATATAAATAGTATCGTCGTTGTAGAAATTTCATGGGAGAAGAACGTAAACAGCATACCCGCCTGTCGACAAATCATTATTGTATAGTAACGATTAATGTTCGCAAAGTGACAAATGGGCCAGAGCTTTTGCTACGTACGTGATGCGTCAAGCATGCGGGGTACACGATAGTAGATTTTTGCATTTCAATATTTCTTAACATTATTTTTACCCGTAAATACTCGTTTCGAAACAAATTCCTATGGATGATTTACAATATATACCGCTAAAACTATGCCAATGTTTACGGGAGGGAGCCGTTCCTCGACGATATGTTTGTTATTCGTATTTCAGAATATTCAAAATAGAAACAAAATATTTAAGAAAGAAATCGAACAACAATGAATTATCTATATTTTGAGAGCGGGTTAAATTTTTGACAATTATAATTCGTATTAGATCGATGATGATAAATCAATTAAGAGAAATAATTTTATTTTCAAAACGGATCTTAGTGCTCAAGTATTTATTATTATAAGTCAATTGTAATCGTACGATTTAAATACGTAATATTTTATAAAATACACTCAACAGCAAAATTAAAGTATCACTTATCTTGTCCCCCAAAAATAGACAAATTTCAAAAGAGTGTAACTTCATTAAAAATGATAGTAAAAAAATTTATAAAAAAGCATTCTAAAGCTTGAAATCTCTACTTTCGAAAATGATAATTGTTATTTTGATTTGATTAATTCTTTACGAAGTGCGGACACAAATAAAAGTGCGACAAATCTAAAAAATTTTTACTAACTTTGAGAAATTACATGGCGCGAATTAAAAATCATACAAAAATTCGGTTTATAGCATTCGAAAGCGTGAACCTTTATCTTTAATTTTCTTTTTTATTGAGCTCTGTACGATTTCTTTTTATCGCATTATTCAACATTGAAATAAAAATAATTCTTTTTCCTAATATTAAATGACTAATTTTGTTTTAAAAAAACTTCAGGCAAACTTCAATGATAAAATTCAATGATAAACTTCGTCAAGAATTATCGTATCGAGATGTTTAAAAAACCATTTTCAAGCTTGAAATCTTTACTTTTCATACCAGTATTTCAAAAAATAGTATTACTGATATTTCGTGAAGTTACGTACACAGTGAAGATGCATTAAACCTCAAAATTTTTTACGAAATTTGAAAAGTTTCACGACGTAAACTAAAAATTGTGCACAAATGTTTACAAAAATTTGACTTACAGCATTCGAAAGCGTGAATCTTTACCTTTAATTAATTTTTTTATTATTGAGCTCTGTATAATTTTTTTTCAACGAGTTATTCGACATTGAAGCAAAAGTCCTTTTTACTTTAATGTTGATTAACTCGGTGAAAAAAAAAATCGTACAGAGCTCAATAAAAAGGAGATTAAAGGTAAAGGTTCATGCTTTCGAATGCTGTAAACCAAATTTTTATACGATTTTTAATTCACGCTATGGAACTTCTCAAAGTTAGTAAACATTTTTGAAATTTGACGCACTTTCATTTGTGTCCGCACAACTTCGTAAAGAATTAATCAAAATATCAATTATCATTTTCGAAGGTAGAAATTTCAAGCTTTAGAATGCTTTTTTACAAATTTTTTTACCATCATTTTTGACGAAGTTACACTCTTTCGAAATTTGCCTATTTTTGAGGGGCAGGATGAGTTAAGTGGTGCTTTAATTTTGTTGTTGAGTATATATAATGTTTAAATTACTTAATATTATAATTCTATACAAATATAAGCTCAAGAGATTAAATCTAAGTAACTTTATTAATCTAACTTTATTAAAAATCATACAATAATATATTTTATTTATATTATTGTACGATTTTTAATAAAATTATTTATAATTCATACGAACAACTAGTGTTAGCTCACATTGGCAATAATTTTACATATACTTAATATTATTTATTAAGTCTATATCCTACTAGATTAAAAAATGTATTCGAATCTCTTTCTCTTTTTTTAGTTTTTTGAGAATAGGAAATTAGAATGAAAGCAGTTTTTAAATTGTCCCCAATAATAATACTTAACACATTGTGGACAATGACCGGTTATGCGGCGCCGCTGCTCGATACAAAGGATATTTGGAGTCAAAATATCTTTGCACCTGTAATCAAAACAGCATGCTCTTCTGACGGACAATGCTGGGGATGGTTACCGCTATTGGAAACGCATGATGGCAATGTCATACTAAAAGAAGATAACGATATCTCAAGGTATATACATACGGAATGTATGTATGCTTTCCTTCTGATAGTGTTTTGCGCTTATATAATTTTTCTTCAAAAATTAAAAAGTGAGAAATCTTAGAATATTTCAGAATTCATGATAAAAAATTTATATATCATATGATCAAACATGAACACACACGCGCGCGTACACATAGAAAAAGATAAAATTCATAAATTAAAAAAAACGAATATATTACATTTAAAGTATTGCAAACATTTTGTTGCATATATATAAAAATATTAAAATAGTTGTACATATAATATATTCTACGCATAAAATAATAATTACATGCCACTATTAAGCAATATTTTATAGATCTCAATAATTTTGTAATTGTATAATGTATTGAATAATACAATAATATTTACTATAATTGAGAATGACTTGATCGGCGTCGAAACGTTTGTTTATGTAATTATTTTTATTTTTATGTTTTGAAATTAAACGTTCTTTACTACATAACTGGCTTTTAGCCTTTCAACTGTTTTATTTTGTTTTATTCTTATATATAGAGAACCTTACTATTACTTTTTATTTTAATAATTACATGTTTCGACTGCAAGACTGAGTCCTCTTCAAATGTCTAATGTTTAAACAATATTATAAAAAGAAAACGAAGTAAAGTAAAAAATAGTAATTGTCAAAAATAATATTCGAAAATAATACTCTAAATGAGTAATTTCCAGAACGAACATAAATTGCTCACAAACGATTGATCGTATGGAGGAAACGTCTGGAAATTTGTGGTCTATGTAGTTTATTTTTCACGTGATGACGGTAACATGCATGTTCAAAAATAATCAGAAAATTAAATGTTGTCAATAGAGAAACAGTTGTAATTAGACAGAATCATTAATCAATACATTGCGACTTGAGTTACTCTCATCTCGCGTGGAAGTCACATTGTTGACTGAAATCTGGTAGAAATGCCAACCTAATCCAGAAACTCCTATTTTTATATAAACGTCCATACTTTTATATACAGAATAATTTAAAACATCATATTAATGTAAAAATATTATACAATTTTACTTTAAAAAGTTGACCTTAAAATCTTTGAAACATCCCTACTTATAAAAAAAAATATACATATATACATATATGATATATTTTTGTGTTCAAACCTCTAATGTTCCAATAAAAATCTAAAAAAATTTTTTTAAGTTATAAAATTATATAGAAATTATAAAAAAATGATTAAATTCATTATACAGAAAATAATAATCTCTGAGAAAAATTCTTAGAAAAATGTTTACAAAGTTTTTACAAGAAACTTTTACAAAACATATTTTTATAACAATCAAAGTTTCTATTTAAAGAAAAACTTATCGCAAAATAATTTTTTTAACATCCTCTTTGTAATTAATCTTTGAATTGAATATTTTCTTGTGTCTGATAGATTGCAATCTCGGCGCCAAGTAGCAACCCCGGTATCTGAATTTATGTTGAGATCATGGAAAGATAATACGTTAGATAATACGCAAGAACCGGGACGGGAGATTCGAGCATCTTTGTCAACAAACAAGCAGATGCCTATTAAAATCACAAAAAAAGATGTATTCGTATCTCGTAATTGGGGTGCCGGCGGCATGCCTTTCTCTGTTTTATATATGAGTCCACGATCAAATCATGCTGTTACAACATCGAGTAAGTATTAATACAATACTGGCTCCACTTGATGTTACAAATGCTTCGAAGCATTTTTTGACCAATGAATAAAATTCTTTTTTCCGATTGGTCAATCAAAAACTTCGAAGCATTTAACGCCAAATGGACCGCAGCCACTAACATAGAAAAAAGAAACAGAGTTTCCTTTGTTTCTAGAAACATAAGTAATATATATGTATTAATATATTAATAGCGACTCAACGACAAGAATCGAGTGTAACAACCGAGAGTTTGACATCTTTCGCAGAACATCCGAATTCGCGTATTGGTTCACGAAATGGTCAATCTACCATACAACCAAGAAAACAGTATTGGACCATACCACAGCTGTTTATATCATACGGCTGGGGAAAATAAAAACAAGTAACGCTGATGTGTGATATAATGACAGACATATCGACATAAAGAAAAATGAGAAAGAAATTAATTTTCACAATAGAAATAGCTAACAAATGCAAAACAAATTGTCAAATTTTATTGCAACTATAATGCATTTTAATATTTAAAATTGTAACTCACATTTATTTCTTTATACAATATTTTCTTTAAGATATAATAATATTATACATATTTTCTATTTAAAGTAGATTAACATTAAATGCATTCAGCAAAGAAAACAGCTTTGCAACTGATGTAAAATTCTTCAGTATGATTGGTTTATACATTTAGATCCATAAGGAATCGAAAGCAAGAACCAACCGTATTCAAGAATTTTACAACAGTTGCAAAGCGGCATTCTCTGCTGAACGCAACCATTGATTGTATGCTCCTTTTCATTTATTATTTATTATTATTATTAAGTCATTGTTTAAGTCTCTTATTTTAAAGTATAATATTACGTTAAGCGAACAATAATACTCCAAAAGTATAAAAAATATCAATGTTATAATCGAAATATTTTTTGTTCTATATTTATTGTAAAAAAATAAATATCCGACTCACCATTCATTTCCTTCATTGCCTTGATAAAATCTTGTGGATCTTTAAAGGACACAAATCCGAAGCCTTTGGTTTTATTTGTCCGTTTATCTCTAACCACCTTTGCTTTTTGAAAACTAGGATACTTTCCAAATACTCTCACCAGCATTTCATCAGTAACATCATTCCCCAGATCTCCGCAAAATATCCTAAAATCATCTAGACAAGATACAGAATACTGTTATATAATTTTTTTTACAAGAGAAACCTAATTGTATCACTTAGCAAACATATTCATTACTAACCTTCATCCCATTCTAATAATGAAGTATCTTCCCAGGTTTGCCCACCAGCAGTCCTTATAATTTTCTTATTTTTTTTCCCTTTACCCTTGGGATGACTCTCTTCTGCGCTAGCGTTAGCCATAATGGAGCTTGCTTTTCCTTGACTGATAGCCAATTCAGCTGCTGTACTGACACCTTTGACCTTTGGCTTCTTTTTACCCTCATCTTCAGGAATCTTCGTATTAATAATTTGTTCGATAATTTCTGGATGGATCATTGGCGTTGAGACAGAATCATATGTTTTTGGTGTTGCACTTAAACATGGATCCACCATATTTGATATGTAAGGATTGCTTATTTGTGCAGGTGAGGAGTACGTTGTAATAGGAACTGAACCTGTAAAATTTGTCACAAACTTGTGAAACAAATTCTGTTATATTATTTTTAAATACAACACAAAAGTATCAATCTTACCTTGTCGTGTTACTTGCTGAGGAATTAACATCGGTGGTGGTGGGGGAGGAGGTGGAGGTGGTGGTGGTGGTGGAAACCCAATCATTGGAGGAAATGCTAATGTTGCTGCTGCTGCTGCTGCAACTACTGGTGTAGTAAGTTCATGTTGTTCCAATTGTCTAGCGACCTGATTATATGTGTTTGCACCTATTACTGGTCTTACAATTGGTGTTACAAGTTGTCCTCCAATCTCAGCCTCAAATCTGAAATTTATATTTAATAAATTAAAAAACTGAAATAAATAAGATAACTTTTAATCACATCCTTCATTTTCTCTAAATATATCATTATATAATTTGTTGTATACTACTGTATCAAAGTCATATACAGAATACATTTAAAAGGTACAAAAAAACAAAGGTAATTATTTAGAATACCCCCCCCCCCCACTTAAAATCTTAATAAAAATGCACTCATTCAATATTTTTTCACTCAAAATGAAAGAATCTGGTAAAAAATGCAGCGGTTGGCCTCGTGAACCGAGATATTAAACATAAAGCCATAAGAAATTGATCAATCACAGGTGAATGCGAGAAAAATAATCGACTGTTTGATAGGTCAATTTTTTACAGCTTTCAGCTTAGGACCTCTTAAAGCAAGGTTGTGGACCCAGCCTACTAAGCCTACAATAAGTCATAAATCAGAAGTAAGAAACTTAAAATTGATGATTGTGATTGGTTCATTTCTAGCTTTTATGATTTATAATTTATGACCTATGGCTTATTGTAGAAGGCTCATAAGTCTTATCGATAAAGTTGACCAATAATCAACTTGTACGACTAACGCTGATTGGTTAACTAACCGATTAAAATTAAGACTTACAACTACAGACTCATTGTAGAATAAGCATTAAAGTTCGAGATTTTAGAGATTAAGATATCTGTCAACCAAAATAAATGATTGCATTCAGCAAACTTGACTTAACTGTGCAAAGCGAATCCATGACCGCTTACTACTATTGATTAGATCGAAGAATTACTGCTTTAAAAACAAAAATTTACTGCTTTAAAGGTACAAATTCACTGCTAATGCAAAAAATTTGAGCGTATAAAACAGTAAATTTGTGTTTCTAAAGTAGTGCTTTTGTGTTCTCAAGGCAGTAATTTCATGTTTTTAAAGCATTGAATTTGTATTAATTTTGAAAGCAGTGAATTTGTGTTTATAAAGCCAAGAATTTGTGTAACTAAAATAGAGAATATTTATTTTTAGGAGTGCAATAAGTGGTGCAATAATTTAGAGAAAGAGAGAGGGGAGGGAGAGAGAGAGCGCTGTATTACATTATTTCAGAACTAGTTCGTAATTTTTCGTAAAAGAGAACAGATCTTATGTATACATAGCACTGCATCGAGTTAAGATGACAGATATCTTATACTCTAAAATCTTGAACTTTAAAGGAGCCTACAGACCAGAGCGGCAAAGCGGTGAGCGATAGCCAATGAGAGCCATGCTTTTACACAAAAGCATGGCTCTCATTGGCTATCGCTCGCCGCTTCACCGCTGCGCCGCTCTGGTCTGTAAGCTCCTTAATGCTTACAATTAGTATCTCGGTTCACGAGGCCGATTGCCATATTTTACTTACCAGATTCTTCCATTTTGAATTAAAACATGTCAAACGAGTGTTTTTTATATTAGGATATTCTAAATAATTACCAAAACATAAATAAGGTTTGGTTGAAAATCACATTTGATTATATACTCTGCATATTATAGATGTATCTCTAAATGTAACTCTGAGTATTATAACTAGTATTATAATCAATTAAATATACGATAAAATCCAAGAGGTAAAGATAACTCATCATACCTATTCATCTCATCTTCCATTTGCCGAAGTTTATCATCCATATCTGCAAGCTGGTTGTTGACGAAACAAAAATATTTTTTATTTATATATGTTCGCGTCTATCTGGAATTAGATTTGTAATAGATAGAATAAATCAATTTCCTCTCTTGTAAGAAAATCTCAGATAATAAATGGATCTGTTTTTTATTCCTACACTGTCTAAACCAGTGCACACGGTGCAATAAGTTAAAATGAAACAAACGTATAATTTGTTTCACTTCACAGTGCAGGGACAAAAAACCGACACGAAGTTGGGTTACTTATGCTTAACCTTACCCTTTTCTTTCTAGATGTTTAGGCGTCTCTTTTTCTTCTTTACTTAATGGCTTTTGTCTCCATAGATCAGTAGATCAATACGTCCAGAAATTTATAAGTGAGTGGATAAACGATGAGGTCGATGTAATATAATGCGTCAAAAGTGTATGTACCATAGTCCATAAACCGATGAAACCAACTCCCAAAATCCCAAACCAACCAACAACCTCACAATTGCTCACACCAAAAAACCAGAGAGAAGCCTTCGAGAAGGATCTCTACTGTTAAGCGGGGAGCACAGACTTTTGCATAACGCATAAACCATATACATAAAGAATTTGATTGGTCCATTGACTCATGCATAAGAAAATGGGCCAATGAAAAAATTCCTTATGCACACGCTTTATGCGTTATGCAAAAGTCTATGTTGGGGCTCTTACTTTATTTTGAAGCGCCTCTATGTCCACAAAACGTGGACATTGAACTATGTAGCCAATGTCCACGATCGTGTCGGTAATATCCACGATTTTTGGTTCGAATCTTCCCTATGTCCATGATTTTTTGGTCGAATCTTCCCTATTGCCTATTTCTACCAATGCAGATTAACTTTGGTGGAAATGGGCATATGACCATCTTAAGCCATAAGGAATGGACGAATCATAGTCGATTATTCCTCTTTTATTCGACTGTGATTGGTCAATTTTTACAGATTACGGCATAAGTTAACATTTTACGGTATAAATGAGTATAAATCAACCCTAATCCTTCTTTTTCTCCCACTTGACGGAAGAGAAGCGTTTTGATTGGTTCCAATCAGTTCTCGAAAATTTGTATCACATGACATTTTGTTGCCGCAGCGTGCTGCACATAAAAAATCTAATGCCTGGTTTATGCTTCGGTCTTAAGGGCTTAATCCTAAAATTCAGCCAATAGAGTTCAAATTTCGGTTAGAACTGGCAGCTTTATTGGTTGAATTTTAGGATTTTAGGATTAAGACCTGAAGCATAAACCAGGCATAATGCGTCATGCAAAAGTGTGTGCTACGGCCTTTATATTTCATGGTTAAGAACAATATGTCCGCTGTGTTTCACGTACTAGTTTCGTTTAACTTCAATAGAAGTAGGGACTGTTCGGATCAGATACGTTTATGCAACGATTGTATGTCCGTATTTTAATTCACAAATTGATATCGATATCGCTGATTTTATCGTGAATATTAATAATTTGAATTGTAAATCACAGTAAATATCATATTAGTAGGTGATAAGAAATTGCACGCATCCTCTTATTGTGATATTTTTTCAAGTAATTTATCTATTCACACTTGCTACATTAGATTTATACAAACAAATCCGTATTAAACATACTGGAACCTTTTTTATAATTACCTTAAAATTTTCCTGTAATTGCTTTTCTATAATTGTTTTTCATAGTTACAGAGGAATAATTTTTATTTGTTTTGTATAGTAAGTGGACAATTCAATTGTGTAACATGACTATATACATTGCCTATTTAGATTCTATAATCCATACTATACATTTACACAGCACTGATTTTAACAATGTTTCTTGATATTATTTTTAATCTTTGTAATATTTTAGAATAGTGTAAAATTTTACTACTGGATGTCATTTTTTAAATAATACTATTAATAGTGTTGGACAAAATACATGTACTTTTTATGTATTTGTAATACAAAATATATAATATTATAAAACTTAGTAGGTAACTATTCTAAATAAACTATATCAGTAATATAGTTCATTTAGAATAGTTACTAAGATTGATAGTATTATGTATTTTGTGCCATAAATATAAAATACATATGTTTTATTCAGCCCTGGCTATTATTTTTTATGTTTGTAAGTTTTATTTATAAATATGATTTTTAGATAACTAAAATTTTGGAAGATATCAAAGCTATCAATGGCAGAAGAAGAAAGGATATCATTTGTTTCAGGTAGAAAACATGTTTCATTTATTTTTTATTGTTACAGGATTTTATTAGATTTAATTCTTTGATAAATAACTATTTTATGTGATATATATTAGAAAAAAATGACACAGATGCTTCTCAATCAAAAGATATTCTGGAAGAACCAAATCCAGATATCTCTATCTCCTTGTTGGACATACAAATGCCAGAAACACCAGATAGTACTAGAGGTCAAACAAGCGATGGTGATACATCAAGACTGGAGAGTCCAAAACCAGTGAAACCAGTACTTGGAAAACTTCAAGCAAAGAAACGATTAATGGCATTTGCTAATCAGTTCAAAGTATTGCCTAAATCCCAGGTTAAGCCAAATTTGTCTTATCATTCTACTGGAGCTTTAAAGACAAAGGATAAAAGTGTTCAGGATGATATAAATAAATCAAGAAAGAAGACAGGTGATATATTTCATTATAAAATTATTGTATTTTTTAAATTATTGTATTTTTGTTGGATATAACGGTATGTAATTACATACCGTTATATTGTAAACTGCAATTATTGTGCATTCGACAAATTTGGAATTGAAACTCATAAGAACATGTCGTAATGTGAAATTTGGAATGTATTGTACTTTCTTACCTAATGACATAAATTACAAGAACTTTTATTTTCACTGCAAAATATGATAACAGATTAAAATTTAGATTCCTGTTATTCGTAAAAGTATATACATTACTCAATAAAATTAAAGCATCACTTGTACCACTCTGCAAAAATAGGTAAATTTCAAGATAAAATTACATCGTCAAAATCATTGCATTGAGATGTTTAAAGAAGCATTTTAGAGCTTGAAAAATCTCTACTTTTCAGACAGGTACTTCAAAAAACCAATTTTACTAATATTTCGTAAAGTCACATAAACAAATGAAGATGCGTCAAATCTCAAAACTTTTTACGAAATTTAAGAAGTTCCACAGCGCAAACTAAAAATTATGCACAAATGCGGTTTACAGCTTCCGAAGAACTGAAGCTTTACTTTTAATTTGCTTTTTTTCTAACTTTTATTCGATTTTTTTTTATCGAGTTATTCAACGTAAGCAAGACCTCTTTTGCTTCAACATTGAATAAACAAAAAAAAAATCATGCAAAAGTTAGAAAAAAAAACTAATTAAAGGTAAAAATTCAGTCTTTCGAAAGCGCTGTAAATCGCATTTGTGCACAATTTTTAGTCCGCACCGTGGAACTTAACAAATTTTGTAAACATTTTTAAGGTTTGATGCATCTTCATTTATGTTTATGTAACTTCACGAAATATCAGTAATATCGTTTTTTTTTTTTTTAAAGTACCGGTCCAAAAAGTCAGATTTCAGCTTTAAAATGTTTTTTTAAACATCTTGATACAATGATTTCTGACAAAGTTATTTTATCTCAAAGTTTGTCTATCTTTGCAGGTGGAACAAGTGATGTTTCGATTTTGTTGAGTAGTGTATTATATTTTATGCACACCATTATGCATTGGGTTTCCAAATATTTTTGTATTACTATTTTGGCACTTTATCAAATGAATAACAATAATCAAAATTTAATTGAATTAAAGACTCCTTTATGATTAAAACAAAATCACAATAATTAATGAAGTATAATATTAATGGCTATACACAGAGTCAAACACTGTTTTCAGTGCGTAAATTATGTACAAATATATATTTGATACAAAAATTTCGAATTTATCAAAGATATTATATATTATCAAAGATATATTTGTACTTAATTTGTGTATTGAAAAAAAGAGTTTAACTCTGAATAGTCAATAATATTATACTTAATTAATTATTGTGACTTTATCAAATATTTTCTTTTATGAAATATCATGAGTATAATTGTAAAATTAAAATTTTATAGAGGAAAAAATTCTGGCTATTGAAGAAATTCGAAGAGAGGAATCTAAAAGTAAAATGTTACTTGCAGAAGCTAGAGCTGCAGGTATTGTCTTCATATATTAGGTGTACAAATTAGTTCGGTCCGCTTTTTGTGTTCAAAAATGCAATTATTTCAAAACAAATGAAGAGATTAATTAAAGTATTGTTCATCGCTGGCTACTACTTTTTCCCATCTCTCAGATAATTTTCGAATTCCATCTCAAAAAATGACTCGTCTTTGGAGGCGATCATCTTTTGGAAAACGAACCGAACTAATTTGTACTTCCAATATTTATGTTTCTAAATCTAACGTTTAATGATAAAATCTTTTTTATAGCAAGTATAGAAGACGAAAATCATACTGGTAAGAATATATCTAGTTTACTCAAAAGTAAAAAACATATGAGAGAGAAAACTAAACATGAGGAAATAAAAAGTGATCGTAAAAGTAGATCAGTGGATCGAAAATATTCAGAAAGGTAATATTTTTTATATTAATATACTTTTCTATTTTTTATATACATGTAAAATCTATATATTCTCTCTATTATTTTCTATACTCTAATAATTATTAAATAAAGATAATTATTTTTATAAGGCCTCGACATCATGACAAAATTAATAAAGATAGTTCAAATCAGGATGTTAAAAATCGAAGTGGAAGTATTGAACGTTTTACACAAAAATTATCTCAGAATAGAGGAAAGCATAAGAAAGATAAGAAAAAGAAAAACGATAAAGAAAAACAAAGTAATAGCAAAACAGATACAAATCGTGACAAGAAAGAAGAAAAGGATAAAAAAGAGGTAAAAGAAAAAGAAGAAGAGACAAAAGAAAAAACTGAAACAACAAAGAATAAGAAAGAAAATATAAAAGAAAGACGAACTGATATGTCGGAAATGGAAGTAGAAAACAAAGATAAAAAAGACAAAGACAAATGGAAAGAAAAGGTATTATTAAAAAGTAACTCATGGGCGGAAGTGCGAAAATCTGGTTTAAGTTTTGATGATGTCATTCATCTTAGAAGACGTAATAATTCAGAACGACCTGTAAAAATCAGGTTTGTAACAATTTTTTTAGTTAAGTTTGAAAAGTAATTAATTATTTTTGTTGTCGGAGCGCAGAAATAAATTTAATACAAAAGAAATTTAGTTGTGAACATGTAATGTTAAAATACCATGATGCATTTTGGTTCATTCATCCATTCACTTTTTAAGTAAAAAGTTTGAATCTTATATATATATATATATAAAAGTGAATATATATATACACACACTGGGTGTTCGTTCATAAATGTCCGAGCAAATATCTCGCAACTGCTAAAATTTGAATTTACAAGAAAGTTTAATAAGAGAAATTTGAAAGACTCCGAATCAACTACAAAGTGCACGTAAAAAAATTTTTCTATTCGTGGCTTTTTTGAGTTATGTAAATTAACATAATTTTTAAAAATGGATATCTATAATTTTTTTGTATATTTGTATAGTAGGGAGCATTCGGAAACAAAGTTATATCTAGTAAAAAATTTTTTATGTACACTTTGTAACTAACTCGGAATCAAATTTCTCTTATTAAACTTTCTTGTAACTTCAAACAGTTCGCTCGGAATTTATGGACGGACACCCTGTATATAGTTGCATATTAAGCATGTTTATGTGTAATGTGTTTTAGGACTACGCAAGATTATACACGTTATTTTGAACAAATGTTAATGTTAAGTAATCACCGTCTAAAACGTCAAGCATTAATAGCCGAGGGACTTGATGGACCCAAAAAGTATCCACCTGAATCGATTAAGTTGACGAAACGAGCAAGAGGACTTCAGTTATTATATTGTGAAAATCCGCGTACATCTCTATTGTTGGGTATTTCGCAACTTTTACAAGCTGTTACTCCGGAACGTCGTGAGAAGATACGAGACATTTGTGAAGCGTCTTTACCACGGTATATCATAATATTCTTTGTATCCAAATCTTTCTTTATCTATCCATATCTTTGTAATTGCAGGATTGATACAGAAGACACAGTACAGCAAAAGCGTAATTGGTATCGACAAATAAATACGATTAACTATCATAAAGATACCAGGTGGCATATGACTATACAGCTTCCTAAGTCAAAATGGGATAGTGAAGATGAGGAAATATCGTCTATCAATGTAACAAAAGAAGAAATTGAAAAATCAGTAAACAAACTACATATTTCCATAAATCAACGTAAGTGATTTTTAATAATAATGATAACGCATATAACGTGGATGTTAAAAGCATTGTGATAATAATTCATCTTCTGTTTTAAAAGAAGAGAGATGTTCTACAACGTCTAGTATAACGGATGAAGGCAAAATTGATAACAATGTTGAAGACATTAAAGAAGATATTAAATCTAGTGAAAAGATCGAAAACGAAACGATTAATGAATCTTCTACGTCTTCTTTGCTACAGCCTACTGGAAATGAGAAGCTAGCTTCTGAATATGAACAATTTATGAAGATGGTGTGTACTGCAACTGATGGAACTAAAAAATATTCTCCAAAGAAAAATCCTGTTAAATCTACTTCTCCATATAGTTATCATGAATTCAATATAGAATCTAATTTAGCTGAAGATAATATAGAAATACCATTAAAAGAGGAATTTGAAGAAAAAAATAATCTAGAAACTCTAGAAGAATCGACAAAGAGTACAGAATGTGAGGAGTTTACTGTATCAACAGACTGTCAAATACAAGCTAATGAAAATATTGAACAAATTGAATATACAAACGAAAATGATGAATCTCAGGATTCCAAATCAATTCCAAGTGATTGGGAGAATGTTAGAATCAAAGTTGAACGATTGAGTGATGAGAATACTGAATTGAGAGAAGTAAAAAAAAAGAAGAAAAAGAAAATATCCAGCAGTGACTCATCTAGTACTATTACCTCTTCGGATTCAGAAAAACAAAAGAAAAAAAGGAAACGCAAACGGAAAGTACCAAGTAATTCATCGTCTTCCGATTCTGATAGTACAGATAGTACTAGCAGTAGTGACTCTAGTAGTTCGGAAGAAAGAAGAAAAAGAAAACGGAAGAAAAAGAGAATTGGAAAAAAAAGGAAAAAGGTGAAACGCATTGCTCGAATAAAAAAAAAGCGAAAGAGAAAAATGAGCACGGATTCTAATAGCAGTGATTTAGATGAATGTACAAAAAAGAAGAAAAGGAATAAGAAGAAAACAATGGACACAAAATCTATTAATGGAAATATAAGAAAGATAATATCGAAATCTCCTGTAATAGCTTCATCGGATGGAACAAAGATATTGCAGTCAATGACTCCAATAAGGAAGATAAAAGAAGAAGTAGCAGGTGAAGATAAAAAGAAGATTGACGAGGTTATGTCAACGAACAGTACTATTATTGATATGAGTGTACGTGACAATGAATGTTTAAAACAGAGAAAGGAAAGAAAAGAAGATAAGTCTGACGAAAGTTTCATGGAACAATGGGAAATGGATTCTATGACAAAGCAACAAAATGATGGTGAAACCTCAAGTCAAGATCATGGTGAAGAATTGGAAAAGATGGATGGCTTAGAGAAGAATAAATATCGAAGAAAAAGAAAGCACAGTCGAGATAATATTGACCAAGACAAAGCTAAAGCCAATGAAGAAAGAATTTATGAAGGAAAAGTAAGATCAGATGAGGAAATTGAAGCAAAGAGAAAGAAAAGAAAAGAAAAAGATATTAAAAGTAGCGGTGAGTTTCTTGCAAACTGGGAACGGGAAAGTGAGCGTATCACTCAACGAATACAAAACGAAGATAAGTATTTAAAAAAATTAGGGAAACAGAAAAAGGAGAAATGGGGGGAAACAGATTTTGATACATTAAATGTGCCATCTCTGACACAACTTGAAAAAGAGGTGCATCAAAAGCAACTTCTGGCAGATGAGTGGGAAGTGGATAGTTTAGAAGCAATATCAGATCTAAACATGAGTAAACGAAAACATAATCAGAGTTTATTAAAAAAAACAGAGAAAGAAGTGAAATATGATAAAAAGACAGATACCTACATTGCAATAGAAAAAGAAGGCGTAAGAGAAATGAAAAAAAAGCAAGAACGTCTATATGCAATAAGAATATGGGAAGAGGAGCAAGAAGAAGGTGAAAGAGAAGAAATGATGCTCCTGGAACAAAAGAATAAAACAAATGATTGGGATATAGAAGAAAAATCTCTGTTTTGTAAGACTACCAAAGAAATGGAAGTTTGTAAAGTTAATGATATTGCTGCAATACAGAAAGAGTGGGCTACAACAGAAGAAAAGAAAGATATCAAGAAAGATACGAATAAGTTAACTATGAAGTCAAATAAACGAGTTAAAAAAAGTCGTTGGGACATAGGTTCTCAATCTGAAGAAAAATCGGAAGCTAAAAATATGTGGGAGGAAGAATATGTCGAATGGTCCAAAAGTAAGTGTGAGCAAGAATTTGAAGAAACAAAGAAAGGAGAACCTTGTCTTGTGGATTATTCGGAAAGTTCTAATAAATCAGAGCTGACAGATTTCTATCACAGAAAATCACAAAGTAGAGAATCATTGGAAAGATCATGGGCATCAGATGAAGTGGCGATCAGACCTATACAAGCAAAGAAAGATGTATTAATAAAACAATCAACTTTTGCGAAAACAAGTGAAGAACAGTTTGTATCCATCAAGGAGCAATCTAGAGATAAATTTAAAGAAATTTCGGAAACAGATGTAAAATTGAAAGAGAAGACCTATAAAGTAGAACTATACAGTCCTAGTTCCCCAGCACTTTCTCAAAAGGTAGGTATTTTTATCTATCCTATAAAAAAGTGATCCTTTATAAATGTATAAAGCAACCTGAATGGAAATAACTCTACATACTTGTGAAGTTTGACTAAATTTAATTATTGTATGCATAGGATGTTTTATTATAACTTTCACGTCAAAATATGTAGGAAAATATAAAAGATACGGAAAAATGTTTTAGGCAAAAATTGTATGACAAAATTGTAGGACACAAATAATTGTAAAATAATTTTATAAATCGATTTTTTTATGATGATATAAAAGTGGCTGTTTTAAAATGGAAAATTTCTTTTCTACAATTTTTCTTGTTTTCATTAAAATTCAAATATAATAATTCTATTTCATTTAAGTTCAAAAAATATATATTAGTTCAGTTATAAAAACAGATCAAGTTAATAGTTGTCTGAAATTTTGTATTTTCACTTTAACATCTTTTAATATTTTAAATGCTGAATCAATGAATTTTATATTACAATATATTTAATTTGTTAGAACAATTTAATTCGTGATATTATTGCGGTAGTTTCGTAGAGTTGTGTTTCAAGACCGAAAAATTGTTTGGTGCGCAATTTAAAAGATATATGTATAAAAGACATACCATATACGTAGTATATAAATTCACACGGAATTATAATAGCATCTAAGATCCAGCTCGACCGTTAAAAGTAATTTCTTATTGGTTGTGTTTCTCACATGTACGGTCCTAGAAAATTTAATATTTTGAATTAAAAAGGACATTGAAAAAATGACATAATATTGATCAAATCCTTATTAATTAAATATAATTTTAATATAATTTTTTGGGCTATTATTCTTTTTAGATTGCCTATTTGAAACAAAACAAATAACATTAGAAAATTAATAAATTAATAATATAATTGAATTATAGACTCTTATATGTTTCAAAAACAATACAAAAAATTTAAGTAAATACAAAAGGCTATTAAGAGTCAACGCTGTTAGCAGTGCGTAAAAATATAATCTGAAGAAGTGATAGTCTTGCTTCAGATTAGTTGTATATTACATACTACGGGACAACATCATTGTTTGCAACTCTGAGTAATTTTTAATTTTATATTGTATTGTCGCTGATGATGATCCGAAACGAAGGATCGAAACGTTCGACATAATATCTATGTTATAGATTTTAAGATTATATTTTTACGCACTGCTAACAGCGTTGACTCTTAATAGCCTTTTGTATTTACTTAAATTTTTTGTATTGTTTTTGAAATAACATTAGCCCATATATATTTCTTAGATAGTTTTTATTCGATATATTATTAATATATTTTATATTCAGTATATATATATATATATATTGTGTGTTTTATTAATCCCTCTAGACAAATATCTCGAAAAATATGAAAGATACGAAAAAATGTTTCAGACAAAAGTTGTATGGTTTCGAGGGGAACATAAGATGGTACCATTAATTTGATCTTGAATAATTGTATGAAAGTCACATAAATGTCACTTTTAATTTCTTAAATGGGACCTCCCATTTTTCATTTTATTTTTTTATAGCTTATCTCATTCGTATCATATTTTTTGAGATTTGCCTGGGGCAATTAAAATAAAACACACACGTACGCACGCGTAAATCTTTTATTTAAATAATTATTTCTTTTGTTTTGCAGGATGCAGAAATATCTAATGAAAACAGTTCTAATTCTCTACTCCGTGAAAAAAGAAAGAAAGAAGTGTTAATTACAGCAGATGAACTATTAGTTCCCATGTCTGGAATACCTTTGCAATTAATAAAACGTGATACTAAACATATGTCAAGTGAAAAGACAGAAAGTATTTTAAACAAAATGCAATTGGAGGATAGAGATTCTACTCATAATTTTGACATTAAAACAACTGATAATTTATTTGATAACATTTCAATAAATGAATCGTGCTTAAAAATACATACCCCTGAACATATAGATATTTTTGCAGAGTATGGATCAGAGAAGTCATGTGATAAGCAGCATGCTACAAATTCCAATGTGAACTCAGCAACGCATACAAAAGATGATGAGGTGAATGAAGGAAAGAATGCACTTAAACTTATCCCTAAGCAACTCTTGATTCGTCGTACTAACGAACAAGTAAAATCAAAACGTATTTTGGAAACACCATTACAGGATCCTGCTCAACATGCAGCAGCCTTATTGACAATACAAAAAAAATTATTAGAGTCACACGCATTGAAGAATGATATCAAAGAATATCCGAACCAAAAACAGATAGATCATTTTGAACAGAAATATAGTAATAGAGATACAGTAGTGAGTAACAGTAGAACTGATAATACATTACTAGATACAACTGAATTTTCCGTGGTTTCCAAAGCGTCAGTAATAGCGATACGACGATCGAGATCCCCGACATTGGAAAAAGATCTCTGTTCGATTTCTGTTCGATCTGAACAATCTGAACACTACGACAGAGAAAACAAGAACGATGATGTGAAGAGATATAAAACTAATCGTAATCTAAATGAAATTAGTGCTTCATCGAATATACGATCTCCTGTCTGGGAACACAGAAAGAGAAGTCCTAGCAAGAAAGAAAGTGAAAAACGATATTCGCATGATAAAGACAAGAAGGAAAAGAAATCTGAAAGAACATCTGCAGATGTAGACAAGCCTGACAGAAGGGATAGTAGAAGTTCCAAAGCAGATTTTGCAGATAGGAGAAGGTTTAGCCCTTTGGCACGAGGAAGAAGAAAAAAGAGCCGAAGTCCCTATGTCTCATGGGAACGTCAAGGGAGCGGAAGTAGAAGTTCTGGTCATAGTTGGAGTAGAAGTCGTAGTAAAAGTCCAAAGAGGAAGGACGACTCTGTTGTCAGTACGCGAGATAAAGATAAAGATAAAAAAAGAGAAAAATACGACGATGAGCGATCATGTAAAATGAGAACGGATGAAAGAAAAGAAAGATACACGCGATCTCCATTACGCTTTGGTTATGAGGGTAAAAAAAGTTATAATTATTATTCTCTAAATAAATAGTTTTGCTTTATATTATATAAATATTTAAACATTAATCTATTTACAGATAACTTTAAAAAACACGGCATTGCATCTTCTAAGGACAATCGTAATGATTGGGGTAGGAGAAGACATGACAATATGGATCATGAGAAAGATACTAGATTGTATGACCCAATAGATATTTTGAGGGAAAGAACAATGGAATCTGAAAAATATCGAGACAATAGGTATAAAATATCCACTTGACTTTTATATGTGTATGAATTTTTCATATACCTATATTTACTAATAATTTGTTATGGTGATGACATATAGAGTATTTAACTAAATTCTTTAATATTAAATCAATCAGAATGTTCCGTCCGTTTTGTGCAAAAAGTGATTTTATTTAAGAAACAAAATGAAAAAGTACATCAATCAAAATATTGTCCATCAGTAGCAATGACTTTTTCCCATCTTTCGGACAGCAAGCGAATTCCGCGGCGAAAGAATAACTCATCTTTGAAGGCTATCCAGTCAGAAACCCATTTTTCGACGTCTTCATAAGAATTGAAGCGTTTCTCAGCAAGTGCGTGTACCATCGACCGAAAGAAGTGGTAGTCGGAAGGGGCACAGTCTGATGAATAAGCATGAGGTAGCACTTCCCAGTAAAGTGCTTCCAATGTTTCCTTAACAGCCTTAGTGACATGAGATCGATCGTTATTTTGAAGTAAAATCATTTTATGCTGTCTTGTCTCATATTCTGGTCGTTTTTCGCGCAATGCTCGGCTCAAACGGATTATTTGTTCTCGGTAAAGATCCTCTATGACCAGATTTCAACAACTCATGATACACTACATCCTTCCCACCAAATACAGAGCATGGCCTTCTTCCCATGAATATTGCGTTTTGGCGTCGATGTCGATGGTTGATCTGGATCGCAAATGGTTTTTCAGCATTTGGGATTATCGAAATAGATCCATTTTTTATCACCAGTCACAATTCAATGCAAAAATCCTCTTTCTTTGTTACCTAGCAAACAGAATTTCACAGGTGGTTTTTCGCCTTTCAATGTCTATTGGCTCCAGTTCATATGGGACCCATTTTCCTTCTTTGCAGACCTTTCCTAAGGCTTTTAAACGATCGGAAATAACAGATTGAGCACAATTTAATGCTTCTACAAGTTATTTTTACGTTTGACATGAGTCTTCATCCACCAATGCCTGCAATTCTTTAAATGCCTTTGGCCGTCCAAAACACTCTTTGTCCTTCACATCAAAATTATCATTTCGAAAGTGTCGAAATTATTCTTTGTATAAATAATAAATTATAAGGCTCTATATGTATAAAACAATGTAAAATAGGATAAAGGCAAAGAGCCAGTAGTTTAAATTTAATAATAATAACAATATGTAAATAATGTAACAAAGAAAATTTTAATATAATAAATAAATAAATAAAATTTTCTTTATTACTTTATTTACATATTGTTGTTATTATTATTAAATTTGAATTACTGGCTCTTTGCCCTTATCCTATTTTACATTATTCTCTGTATGTTTTATCGGAAGAAGCACTATCACCATAAACTTCTACAAGCATTCGATGAGCTTCAGCTGCAGTTTTCTTCCATTTGAAGCAAAAGATTAACATTTCGCGCAAATGATGTTTATTTGGCTCAAATTTCGATATTTTCGATGCAGTAAGAAACAATGTTATGTACAGATACTAAAACTAAAAAATTAAGCTTGATTCAGACATTAGAGTTATCGACAGTTCCCGCTATAGATACTCGCCGCTGGATGGACGGAACTTTCCGATTGACTTGATATTATATATTATATTTATAATAAACTTATAATAATATTCTTTAGGTTTCACATAGAAGAATTAGATCATACGTGGCAATATGAAAGCAACAGTATTTTACGAGATGGTAACGAATCTATGGATTCGTACACTGGACAGGATTTGCCTCTTGAATATGATGATCGATCGTATTATAGAGAGGGAAGTCTGGAAAGGGATATGATACAATCTTCGCCTCAATTGTCAAAATACAGGAGGAGGTATTTACAGATTTCTATACATATTAAATAGGTTCAACGAATATAACGTCAATAAAACATACTTTTTGGATTTCAACATAAATATTAAGTGTATAATTGTATTCATACAAACAGTCGAAGCAGTTAATATTTTTTATTTATTGAAACAGATCTAATGTAAAAAGAGAATGGGGGAAGGACATAGATTCTCCAAATTTAGATCGTCATTCTGATCACAGAATACGAAATCGAACACAACGATCGAGGTATTCGCCTGTACGACAAGAACGATTTCGACGAAAATCAAGATCGCGCTCTTGGTCACCACTAAGATCCCAATCTCGATCGAGATCGAGATCGAGGTCAGGATCACATTCTAGATCGACATCGAGATCAAGACTCAGGATGAGATCGCAATCGAGATCGAGGAGCAGATCTCCGTTCGATACAAGATCGAGAGTGAAATCTGTTTCTATGTCAAGATTAAAAAGCCCGGAACATTTATTTAGAATGTCGGAATTACAATCTTCCAGGTAACATTTAATTCAATTTGCATGGTGCATCCCTTATTTATGATTAAATCTGTGGTCAATTTTAAATGCAGATCTCCTTCACCTGGAAGCGATAGACTAAACGAAACAGGAAGGGAAACAAAGAACGATGACGAAAACAATAAGTTCAGCACTTCTGGCGAAAGGGGTAGACGTATAGAGACCATTATACATTCGGGGATTATATCAGGAACGAGTATTTTAGATTCAGAAATGGGTATCAATAGTAATATGGATGCAACAAACTTCCAATACTCAAATGAGATTGAAGGCGAAAATGAATACTATTATACAGAGAATAATTTGACTTATCCTCCTTGTATAGATGAATCATCTACAAGCTCCCCGAAACGTTTATCTCTTGACGATAGGTAAGAATAGACGCCAGGTTTAATAACTAATCATAATAAGCACTATATATACAGGAAGTCAAAAGTACTGGAACGCCTATAATATATCTCGGAAATATAAGTTTTACAAAAAATGTGTTAGACAAAAATTATAGAGTTTAAAGAGATCTTTTTACTGATCTTATCAGTTTGACCTTGGATAGCGTCGCCAAGTTAAATCAAGATCAAATCGAGTTTTTAAGATGGAAACCCCCATTTTTTATTGTATTTTCTTATAATTTATCTCAAGAGCTTTTCAAAACATTTTTTAATTAAATATTTTTCCATTACCTATTTTTTGAATTATAAGACTTGAATATGTATACCATGAAAAGTAACTGATATATTATTATTAGATAAAAAGATTTAAATATCGTGTCTAATTATTGTTTACAGATTAGAATTAGAATTAGGTATTAAAAAGCAACAGAACAAGGACTCTACTGGTATAACTTCAGAATATTCTACAAATTTCAATCCTAATGTTATTGCGTATCCATCTCCTCCACAACAACAACAAATGATGTACAGACAGCAGCCTACTACCGTTGTACAAGTATTTAACATATTATGTTTTTCGTTAATTATTAAAACGAATAAATTTTTATTAAATATAATTTTCTATATTATTAAGGTTGGAAATGTCCTACAAGTAGTCCCTGCTGATTTCAATAGCGTGCAATCAGCGCGTCGCGAAGTATCTGCTACAGTTACGACTCCGCCCTTACGATCCAGTCAAGTGGTTCGCGTAGGTAACGTTCTCCAAGTAGTACCTACGTCATTAGATTGGAGTAGCAGCAGTAATAGCGGCGGCGGCGGCAGCAGCAGCGGCGGCCAATCTTCGATAGGTCAATCAAATGTAGTTTTATATTCCTCAGCTGTCCCGGTACCTTCACCTTCGGCGCCCATGTCAGTACCTGTCCCCGTTCCCGTTCCATTACCTGTGCCACCAACCTTACCGGCCACGACAAATACTCTCGCCCCCGTTGTAACTATGTCATCTATTACGTCACTGCCGCTATCATTGCCAGTACCTGTTCCAGTGCCGGTTCCAATTCCCTCCGCGACAGTAGCAGCGTTCCCAAGAAACGAGATTCAGCCTCAAAGTACGTATATAAGTCTGTTTTAGATATGATTCTTACCATCCGAAAAATCTTATTATTCAACGACGAACGTCTCTATGTTGTAGAAATAATTCAACCCGTGTATAACTATGAAGCTATACTCGAAACACGCCGTAAGGAACAAGAAGAGCGTAAACGATTACGCGAGTTACGCAGGAAAGAGAAAGAACGTAGAAAGATAGAACGGACTAATCGACGAGCTTTGCGATTATTGGAAAAGAACAATACAACATCACGACAAATGAGTGGATTATTAGATCACCGTAAGAGTTCGATTGTAGATTCATTAGTCCTGAAAGCATTGAAAGAAGGAGATGAACAAACTGAATCTCCATTAGTTAATCCTATAAAAGAAGAGGAGGCAACAATATCTATTAAAGAAGAAGATGAAGATATCACTGTGGATGAAGAAGAAGAAGAAGATGAAGACGAGATTGAGGTCGAGGCGGAAGATGATGAGGAAGAGGAAGAAGAAGTAGAGGATGAGGATGAGGATGATGGTGACGATGAGAAACCATTACAAATGATTAATCAGCGAATTGAAATTGACGAAGCGATAACAACGTCTACTGTTACAACTAAAGATCAGACAGAAAATGATACCAGGAAGGAATGGTTGATGTTGCCACCTCCACCATTAAAAGGCATTTTGGTTGTACCAGGATTTAGGTTTGTCGATATTGCTTAAAATTTCTTTAAAACAATATTACAGATTTTAAAAAAACCAATGAGAAACTGATGAGAACAGGCCGTAACGGTCAAGCTGGATTTTGAATATTTCTAATATACATATAATTGGGGATGAATTTATATACTACGTATGTAGATTTTTTAATTGCGCGCCGAATTTTTTTCAGACTTGAAACGCAAACTCTATTAAACTACCGCAGTAATATCATGTGTTAAATTGACAATTTAACAATTTTTGATGCTTTTTGCGCATCTTAGATTGATCTTAATAATAATGAATGACATATTAAAATCTGCAAATAATTAATTTTCATTTCGAATAAACTGTATAAAATGTATACACTAAGAACTTGTGTTGGCTCATATTGTTTTCTGTCCTTATCTATCGTTTATTAGATATAAAACAAGAAGAAAGCGATATATGTAGTCTTTCGAAACTATCAGTATATAAATTCACGCGAAATTATACATAAGCATCTAAGATCCAAGCTAGACTGTTATAGGCTTCGTATTCGTATTAGTTAAAGAGATAGAATGATTATAAAAGCGCTGTATGTATTAAGTGTACAAATTAATTCTCGGCCTTTTTTGACTAACTTTGACTTGCGAATCCTCCCTAGCTGTTTTAAGCGATAGGAAACATCTTGCTGTGTTACTCCAAGCGTATTTGCAAGTTTTAATTGCGTTTGGCAAGAATTCGTTCAAAATTTCCTCCAACTCCAACGTCTTTCGTTTTTTTTTTTTTTGTTGACCAGGGCGTTCACGATCCTCAAAGTCGAAATTTCCCTCTCGAAACTGTTGGAATCATTTTTTACACGTACTGTACGATACAGCATTCTTGCCTAAAGCCGAACAAATCATTTCTTTTGCTTCAGCCGCGTTTTTTTTTAAATTGAAACGCGAAAAGAAGGCAGTGCCTCAAATGTTGCTTTTTGAACGACATTGTATTTACTGATTTTTCAAGTTATGTTCACAGGAGGATCAAGTATTGTACCTCATTTTGAAGGTAAAAGATGGTACTTCAAAATGACTACAGATGGGGGAGGGGAGTTCAACTTAAACGGGTTCTGAAGTCGCTGAAAGTTAGGCTGAGAATTAATTTGTATACCTAATACGTACGCATAGAATTACAATATCAGTCATAAATTCTTATATTATTTTACAAAGGCAAATTACGAGCCTTACGATTTAGTTTAGAACTGATCCGTTAGATTTAATGTATTATATTCATACAGTTTGTATGTACTGTGCATGAAATATATAAGCGGATTTTTTCAGTCCCAATGGTAACTTGGATTTATCAGATACGGATAACAATGCAAAAGACAGTAACGACAAAGATGGAGAGATAGATACGAATAATGAATACGATAAAGACATACGATCTGACACCAAATCTGGTAAATCAAATTTAGCAAAACTGAAAAAAGCAAAGAGAAGCAAAAAGTCAGTTCAATTTGCTGATGGTGTGAAACCTGGTGAAGGAACTAGTCCTAGCGGTGGCGAAGGTGATATGCCTTCACCCCCTCCACCCAAGGGGATAGATTTCCGCGAAGGACTGGGAGATTTGAGAAGGGACAAAATTTACAATTCTCGAAAGAGCAGAAAACAGGAAAAAAGGACGAAACCACTAAAGGCAAAGAAAAAGGTCAAGGTATGCGATTATTAAATTATTATTCCTCTTTCTCTCTTGTTTAAAAAGAAAGAGGCTTGTGTTCAGAAATGTTTTTCAATTATTATGTATAATATATTTTTTTTCTCTACATTTTTATAGGTAAAGATAATCAAGTTGGATAAAAAACCACGCATTACTCCATTGACAGCCATGATGATGGATGACTCTGACGAAATGGACGATCGTTCACCACCCCCGCCGCCCCCTGGTTCTCCTCCGCCACCTCATCTCTGGCCCAGTTATCTTTCAATTTATAACACAACGGTTCGAGCAATTGAACAATCACAGACTACTACTGCAACTTTGACATCTATTCAAGCTCCACCACCACCACCGACTCCGTTGCCTCTTCTAATCCCGCCACCTCCGCTTAATTATACCATTCAACCTTGCAGTAAATCTTAAACTAACACTACTTGCAGCGTCGATTTTGCAATCTTTTTAAGTACAAGTAATTTTTTTCTTTACATAAAATATAGTAAATTTTTATCTTTCTTCCTTTTCTTTCTCCTTCCTTTCTTCCTTCTTTCCTGGGAAAATATTCTGTACGTGGGAAATCGTAGACTGTAAAAGTGAGAATTGTACACTAATATCGATATTGAAATTTCACATAATAACGGTAAAGTTAAAATAGTGTTAAAGAATATATACCAATAATAGATGTAAATATCCTTACAATATAATAATTTTTTTCGATCAAAAGATCATGATCTTAATCTGATAAATGTTGATCCATTACGTCCGGAACTTTTAATAACTTCATATTAATATCTATTTCGTATATTTTCGATATCTAATGTCTCCGAACTGATGATACAATAAAATAAAGGTAATTTTTTAACAGAAAGGTAGAAAATTTAAAAATTAAACCTTTGCACCTTTTTAAACACGAATTATTTTCATGACAGTGTGTGCATCATACGTCATCAAATTTCTTTCGTGAATGTTTATTGAAATATACGTAATAAAAAACACGTTTTGCGTGTAAAACGTGTTTTAACTAATATAGTCTTTCATTTAAAAAAAATAGAAAATGATTTTACTATATACATATATTAGGGTGGCTCTTATTTTATACTTGGCAAAAAATTTTTTTTATGTATTTGTTTGCCGATCAAAACAGTTTCAAATATAAAAAAAAACAATCTTTTTTGTCAAATTTGTTACCACATACCTGTCAGCATGTGTTCTTTTCATTTGATTAAATTTTAGAGAGATGATTTTTTAAATATTTGGAACTGTGTTATGGAGAGAGAGAAATCGACAAACTCTAATACATGAAGAAAAAAATCCTAATATTTATATATAATCTTTCAATGACATATCATTTTAAATGGCTTTATTGTATATAAATATAGAAATATAATTTTTTATGTTATAAAGGTGCCTTCAAAACGAATTCAATATATGATATATTAAAAATTATTTAAGCTTAAAAAAGTACGAAGATATTAATTTTTCAATTTTCAAAGACTCTCTCTTGTCTCTCTTTTTCAGCTCAGATAAAATACGAAATACTTATTTTATAATTTTCGTATTTCTATAAGAGAAACTTTTTGAATTGTATTATTCGTTCTAAGACGCTCTGTACTAAAAAATGGTAATGGCAATGGACATAATGTAATTATTGTCAATGTGTCGTTAATACGATTTGTTACAAGTAAGTACATATTCGAAAAAATGCAATGTATATACATTGTATTATATATTGACTTGTCACGAATATATGTAATTTAAATATATAGGCAATATATCATTTAAAATTAGATCCTATTCTTTTCTTAGATTAAAAACATTTAGTACCTTAGTGATAAAATACTTTATACGTTAATCATAACTGTATTATTTAGTATTATAATATCATGAGAGTATACAGAAATCTGATTTTAAAAACAGTAATCTATACTATTTAGAAATTTTTTAATCTTAGTATGAGTAAAGATAAAACATATAAGATTTTATAATTAATAAAAAAAATTAACGATTTATGGACCCGTGTGAAACTGGCCCCCCAATATTAAAAAATCGATTTTTTTCTTCATGCATTCGTTTGCTCATCGTTTGCTCACGATTGCTCAGTTGTAATTTTTGTTTGCTCACTCTTAGTTCAAAAGATATACGAAAATTATGTTTTGGAGGGCCAACTTCACACTAGCCCCCCAATATTAAAAAATCGATTTTTTTCTTTATGCATTCGTTTGCTCACCCTTAGTTCAAAAGATACAAGAAAATTAAGTTTTGGTATCGAATTAAAAAATCGATTTTTTTCTTAATGCATTCGTTTTCTCACAATCTTTTGAAGTAAGGGTGAGCAAACGAAAATTCCAACTGAGCAATCGTGAGCAAACGAATGCATGAAGAAAAAAATCGATTTTTTAATATTGGGGAGCTAATGTGAAGTTGGCCCCCCAATCTCCATCGTTAATATTAGAAATCGTACTATAAAGAAATAAAATTTATATACCTACATAAAATGTACGTAACTGTCGGCCGATCTTCGAATCGCCTCCGCCTTCCGCTGTCCCCCTCGTGGTAATATATTATTAGATAAAAAGGTTTTAAATTTTTGAGTATCTTTTTTTGAACATGGCTTGAACTTTTCATTTTTATATGATTTTTTTCAGATGTCACTTACTTTTTAGAGTACAAATATATCACAAATATATATAAAAAAAATGAATTAAAAATATATAACGAAAGAGTGAAATACGGCGAAAGAGAGGTGTGGTGGGGACAGGGGAGGGGAGGAGAGAGGACGTTACAAAGTTATAATACGGCCTTGAATGCGGATTGAGAAGAAGAAGACTTTACTTCATTTCTCATAAAAATTATCACTTTTCGACCGCTTGTATCTCCAGAACGGCTTGACCGATTTAAAATTTTTTTGGCTCAAATTAGTCGTAGCGATGCCGCCTTTCAGGACATATAACGTTTGATTCAAAATTTTTTTATATTTTAGTAGTTTTGCACCCCCGAAAAATGGACTTTGGTGGCTCGGGATAAGAGACTTGTAGTATCTTTCAGTTTTTGAACATGGCTGGAGACACTACTGCGTCTCCTGATATGTATGGAATATATCCTATGTATATTAGACATGACGTTTTTAGAATATTCTCAGAACATCATGTGCTGTCTGGGCAAGAAGTCATAATATAAATCTATTTCGTAAGCATATACACACTATACACATACATTAATTTTATATAATAAATGAGTACATCTCATTTTTTTTATTAAAGTGTTATTACATTTATTTATATATCGTGGCTTTATACAACGAGTATATTATTAATTTTTACAATTGTGTGTGAAAAAAATAGCTTAGTTTACAATCCTAATAATAGAAATTTCCTTCAAATATTGCTAATATGCAATATATGCTAAATGATACAGTACAGAAAATATTTCATTTAAATACATCACATTGGCAGTTATTTTCTAAGTAATTATAATAATTACATTATATTTGTTCAAATATTTTTTTTTATATTACAACATTTACATTTTTTTTTCTTTAGTAATATACTATATCAAAAACGCGTATACAAAAGTAAAAATATAACTTCATTTTTTCTAAGTTCGCGATATGTTTTCAATTAGGAAAAAGCTTGTAGAACTGTAGTCTTTTACTACTTGTTAATTAAGTCTACAACTAAACTGCTCACTTCCATATGTTTATTGCTGAACATGTTCGTATGATGTAAGATAAAGTCATCAACCACCCAAAATTAGGAGGGACAGTTCCAAATTTTGTCTGAAATTAAGAATACATAATTATGAATTGTTCCTCTTTTAAATGTGAAAATAATAAATGTGAAATAATAAATAAAAATAATAAGTATGAAATATAGTTTTCAACTAACATATAAAGAATTTTATGCTATTTATTTAAAAATCCACATTCATAAAAAACATTCAGTAAAAAATACAATTAAAAAAAATTAATCTCGTAACTTTCAATGTAATTTTTGCGATCTCGTATGATGTTATACATTAAGAGTTACTAGTTATTTACAAATATAATATTTTTCATGTATAATAATATAATGTTATTTCATTAATTAAAATTTTTAATAAAAAAGTGTTTATATATATATATAATTACAGTTAATATTGAATTTTTTAATGTCCTTTCTCTCTTCAGTAGTTGATTACCGTAAATTTTTTAGTTTCCAAGATAAAAAACATTTTAGAAAAAAATGTTAATTTTCAATATTACATAATTTAGGACCAAAGTCTCATAGATACAAAACATCAATTTAAAAAATGTTCCCTCTTTGAACTATAAACTCTAGTAATTAAGAACAAATAAGAGTACAACGTTGTTGATACGTACAGTAATAAGAAGTGAATTTGTTCAAATTATTAATTTATTTCATTTAAATAACAAATTTAGTATGTTTCGACTTACTTTGGAGTCATCATCAGCTAATACAAATTTAACATTTTTTCTTTGTTCGAATCACATTAGATTTACAAATTTAATGTTGTAACAATCTTTGTTGTATTTAAATTAGTAATTTGAAGAAATTTACTTCTTATTACTATCAGTACCAACAACGCTGTTTACTCTTATTTATTCTTATTTATTCTTGATCACTGGAGTTTATGGTTTTGAGTCCACACAAAGATTAGGTCTAAATTAGTTCCCTCTTTCTTGTTTAAAATGTATTTTTAAAAAACTTTTTTTTATGATTTTTCTTCATCGGGATATTTAAGTTTTTGTAAAATGCAAGAAATCGCAAGCATCCTCGAACAGTAATATATTGTATATAAATATACAGGGTCTGCCAAAAGTCTCGAGTCATCTGAATAATTTCTGAAATTCGAGATATAAGATTGAAATTTACAGGAATACAATGGGATCATAAAATCTATCATTGAATCCATTGATCAGTAAAAATACCGTTAAACAAATTTCGAACTACCAGAGAAAAATGAGCTGGAGCCCCATCCTACTGAAATCAAACATTTTAGAAAGCTTCTTCAGCAATATCTTGAATAGCCGGTATCACTTGATGTTTTAGGAAATTTAACTAATTATCTGAAGTTATGTTATCTTCAATGAAAAACGGTAATATAATACGATTAACCATTATTTTGGCCCAAACGTTAGTCTTCTGAATAACAATGTTCAAATGATTATAACTCTGCGAAAAAAATTGTTGTTTTCGTCTCGAAGAGCTCTTTCAAATAAGTCCTCACTCATTTAAGATTTTTAGGCCCCCTTTTCCCCCCTCTCCCCGAGAATGTTAAAGTGGGTGTTTTTGAGGTTTAATGATAGATTTTATGATCCCTATACATTTCAATCCTACATCTTGAACCATTCAGAAATTATTCAGGTGACCCGGGACTTTTGGTGGACCCTGTTTATAAATATATAGTGTTGGTCATTTAATAAACTCAAAATCACGTGCACTCACACATAATATACATACAGATAATGCATGTGCATGGGTGGACATACGTAAAAACATTTTAGCCTCACTTTTATCTCTTTCTGTTAATCAAAGTGAGCAATCTAGTTATAGAAGTCTTTTAACAATAAAAACGGTGAATGTTCACTTTATGGGATCCAGCTCCGATGATCTTGACCTTGACATATGTTGTCAAGGTCATGATTCTGAGCAACTTTGCCTTGACAACTAGATGGCGGACTCTTATAATTTTGGAGATATTCAGATTCCGCCACCTAATTGTTAAGGCAAAGTTGCTCCACAATCATAACCTTGACAACATATGTCAAGGTCAAGATCATCGGAGCTGGGTCCCCTAAAGTGAACATTTACCATAAAATCTTTAGAAAATGGCAGCATTGATCGATATGTGCTTTTAATTCACATATTTTCCTTACATTTTAGCTCGATATATATCGATTATTAAATATGAAATGCTCTTATACAGTTATTTATTTGTATATTTACGCGTATAACATATAATTATGATATAGATTTGTGTATATAATGCATGGTATTTAAGGAATGTAATATATGCAAAATTATTTTTGAAATACTTTCAAAAGATATCTGAGACAACTAAGAAATCTCACTTTCATTTATATCATAACAATACATGTTATATGTCACAGAAAATTATACATATACATTCCTAGTTACTTATCACTTATGTAATGTATTATTTTGATTTGTTAATTATTGTTATTGTAAGATACATTTCTGTAACTCGAAAGTATGACTCGAAATTTTTCTAATACCAAGTGTAAATATTTACATATTTTAAATCTTGTGCATTTACTTTCAAGCCGATAGGACTTGTGTAATTTCGTAATAAGTTTTCCTAACTTATTACATCTCTTTAGAATAACATAAATATGATAAACATTAAAATCTGCTACTTTTTTAAACCAATTTAACACACTTATGTTAAGAATTAAATGACTCTATCCGTTTGATATAAAGCAATTACATAGGTGTAAACAATTAATTTAATTAACGGAAACATTGATATGAAAATTATAAATATTTTCAACATATATAACAATCAACAACAATTAAGTTTACATAGTTCAACGTTTACATATCTCGTATATATGTTAAAAAAAGTGAAAAAAAAGATAATAGTGCAATTAAGTTATAAATAAATGTAACGTCAGGAAATGTTGACAAAAATATAATTACTTAAATGCGTAAAAAGTGCCTTAATTAATATAATATTATGCTAACATGAAAAGTACTTATTATTAGATATCTTTAATTGTGAGATTCACATATGAATTATGCATAAAAGGATAAATATGTAAAATATCGTGCATTTATGAATATCATTTTGTGGTAGATTTTCGCAAACGCGCGATATTTTTATAAATACCACATTCGAAAAATGTTATATCCAAAAACTGTTTAAATTTCAAATTTATACTATTGCATTTTTAGCACCACTATTCACAATTCGAGCACACAAGCTTCTTCTAATTGTACGTATTAAATATCGTCGTCCTACAATTCTTTGTATACTCATAACAAAGTATATTTGTAAAAGACTTCCAAAAATTGAAAGAATGTACAAGTGTATATTCAGTTGTGCAAAAGCTATTAATATTTTCAAAAGTATTCTCAAACTATTGGTGCTTCTTTACTGAGATTTCCATCGCAGTTATATAAAATTAAAGAACATATTCTGTAACTTTTAACGACTGTAACTGCAGCTATAATAGGTAAGAGTTGCAGAATAAGCTCCTAAATTGTAATGAAGTTTCATTATTTTACAAGGCAAAATTCTCTTCAGTGAAAAATCTTTGAAACGCGTATCGGTAATGTAAAAAAGTTAGAGTTCAAGCTCTTCAGCAGTGCGCGAGAGTCTATGATTATCGATACGTCGTCGTTGGCTACGTCTTACAGCATCCGCTCTGCGATATGGTTCGGATCTGAGACCAAGAAGAATATCCTCTAGAGCACCATTATACACTTCGTCTTGTTGCAGCAACTTTTTCTCTTGCACTAATCGTGTCTTATTCTTCAATTCGTTTATAACAGCATCCTAATAAAATGTAACAGAATGTTAATTATAACAAAAATTTTTTTTAATATTTATATAAAAGCTCTATATTTATAATAGTTATTACAACATATTGAGTAATATGTATATATACACATACACGGTACGCACACACACGTATACAATAAATACATATCAAATTAAACGGGTCTAACTGAATTCTATTGCAAACCAGTAGTCATTTAGAAAAATTACACAGGCCTATAAAAAAAAAGGTATTCTGTATTGATGTATGTCAGATTCATATTCAGCGATTAAAAATACATAGAATAGCTAGGTTTCCATCCCAGTACAGAATACTTTTTTAAAACTAATACGAGAACAGGGCTACGAGCCTGAGATTCATCAAAATCTTTAATTCTATTAATTATAATACTTTTAGAATACTTTTTTTTGTAGGCCTGTGTTAGAAACGAAGAGATATACATAATTTTTACATGATCAAAAATCAGAAGTTGGCCACCGCAGGGCCAAAACTTTATAAACCAAAATAATTAATATAATTTGTAAAATAATTTTGTTATATTATACATTGGTATACTCATTAGAACAAATGCTCTTTACAACTTTATTACATCAAAATATTTACTTTAACGTGCAAAAATTATGTATATTTGCTAACATAGATAAATTTTTCTAAATGATCATTGTACCTACAATACAGTTTAGTTAGAACTGTTTAATTTGATACTATAGGTATTTATTATAGTACACTACCTCTTTACGAGATAAAAAGGGGTATACAATACCGGAACACTCTGTGTATGTATACACAATTTTGTGTGTGTGTGTGTGTGTGTGTGTGTGTGTGTGTGTGTGTGTGTGTGTGTGAGTGTGTGAGTGTGTGTGTGTGTGTGCGTGCGTGCGTGCGTGCGTGCGTGCGCGCAGGGTGTATTATTTTAATTAACACACTAAAATATCTCTTTAATATTCCATTTTGGAGAAAAATATTTCAGACAGAAGTTATATGGTTTCGAGTGGGACATAAGACGGTGCTACTGGTTTGATCTTGAAAAATTTGAAGCTTAAGTCTTATTATAATATAATAAGACTTAAAGACTCTAACAGCTTACTTCGAGAGCTTTCAAAAACGCTATATACACTACACAAAAAAATTAAAGGATCACTTATTCCACCGTGCAAAAATAGGTAAATTTCGAAACAGAATAACTTCGTAAAAAATCATCGTATCGAGATTTTTAAAAAGGCATTTTAAAGCTTGAAATCTCTACTTTTCAGACTTGTACTTAAAAATATCGTATTACTGATATTTTATAAAGTTACACAAACATAAATGAAGATTCATCAGATCTCAAAATTTTTTACGAAATTTGCGAAGTTCTACGGGGCAATTTAAAAATTGAGGATGACCTTTATTACGTAACCTTCAAACAATTTTCCAAAGTCAAACTAATAACATCATTTATGTCCCCCTCCAAACTATATAACTTTTGTCTGAAACATTTTTCTTTAAAATGTACTATTCAAGAGATATTTTAGTGCGTTAATTAAAATGATACACTCTGTACATACATCATACACACGCACGCACGCATACATGTACACACACATCGAAATTCGTGAATCAAAATACCACAATAAGAAAGCTTTCGAAAAATTAAGTAAGAAAGTTATTTGTAAATTTTTATTTTAAGCAACAGAAGTTTGTGCACTAATAAGGGTTTAAATATGATCAATTACGAATTGCGCGTTTATAATGCTATAAAACTAATACTAGCGCTCGCGCAATTCGTAGATAGGTAACCGTTTAAACGTAATCTGTAATTGACTATATTTGAATCTTTACATCTTATAAACTTATTGCTTGAAATAAGTAAAAATGTAACTTTCTTTTTTAATTTTTTAAAAACTTTCTCGATACTTAAATTCGCACATATTTTATAGAACATCTTGATACATTTTATAAATATATAAGATGCTTAAAATCATCTATCATCCCTATATATTGGAAACGGTTAAAAATTATGAAAAACCACGAAATACGTGTTCATTTATTTAAAGAGGCTGTTCTTTTAAAGAGATTACTTCTGAGGGGGTTGCCGCAGGAAGCCTCAATTCAAAATGGAATTCTTCATATTGTATCATATCATTTGAAAAGGCATTAAAAAAAAGAAAATTTTTAATGTGGAGGTAGATATTTTGACCTATTCGGAAGTTATTCAGTGTCAAACTTTGAAAAATTATATTTATCCTTACGGGGAGACCTATCAATCTCTGTATTAAAAAAAAATTTTTTTTTTTATGCCCTTTTATACACAATGCTACAATATACAGGGTTCTATTTGAAATTTTTGAGTTACATAGGTCCACCCTGGGGCATCCCGTTAGGAAGGGCAATCTCCTTAACTTTTTTAGTTAGAGAAGCCCCTTGAAATTATAGAACATGTACAATTGTAAATATTTTATGATTTTTCATATTTCTAAACTGTCTCCAAAATATAAAAAAGTGATAACAGATTTTATAGGCACTCTGTATATAACTTATAAATTATACAGGATGTTTTCTTGGATCAAACTGTCAAATTTAAAATGTGAATTGAAGATATCAACATAAACAAAATTTTCTTCTGGAAGTTGCTTGCAAACACTTCGTTTAAGAAATATTAATTTCTTACAGAGGAAAATTTTATTTGTTTTGAAGTTCTAAATTTATATTTTACATTTGATAGTTTAATCTGGAAATTCTTTGTATGTTATATATTGATTAAGAAATTTAAGAAAATGCAAGATTTACTAAAATTATAATATCAAATTAAGAAAAATTTAACACAATAATTATTTGTATGCAACTTGAGTTATTCACTAATATGATACCTATATGAAACCTTATAGCAAAGTAAAGCGATGATAGAAGAATTCTCTCAGGCAACATCAATACGAGTTAAAACATGCAAATGCATACTTTGAATGTTATTAATGACTAACAGACCTGATATAATGAATATAAATATATACAAAATATTCAATTGTAATCAATAATGATATAAATAACATACATGTATATTAAATCAAATATAATATGTAATACCTATACGAGCCAACGCAGGATATATGTGTGTGAAATACATTTTATTTATTTAAAAAACAAGATATGTATACGTTTCGACTCTAGTTTCGGGTCCTCTTCAGTACAAAAAAGTTGAAACCTAATTATATACGTCTCATTTTGAAGATTGTGTCCAATCTTGTGGGATACTGTATATCAATTTGGCAAAATTACTATAAAGAAAAACGGAAGTTTGTAAATTCTTTTAAATGAGCGAATCTCAAATAATTTATGTCACTTACATAAAGTAATGATTCAAAAAAAACCTGAGTATTCTGTCATTAAATTGGTAAATTCACTGTATAAAGAATATAATTGTAAATTAATCGTTAGACACTTAATGTATAGAATTTTTCATAACTTACATAAAATAGAAGATTGAAATAAAGTTGACAGTTCGGACTAACAAAAACAGTAATGAAATATTTAATACTTACCAAAGTCAGAAGTGAAAAAGCAAAATATATACATAACTTGAAACAAAGATAGGCTATAATAATTTCATAATTAAAAATAATTGTAATAAAAAGAAAAAACAAAAGTCGGACGATTTTTTTGTACTGAAAAAGATCCGAAACTAGGGTCGAAACGTATACATGTATGTACATGTATACATTTTGTTTTTTAAATAAATAAAATTGTATTTCACACACGTATATCCTGGCTCATATATATGTATAGGCATTACATATTATATCTGATTTACTCTTTCGAACCTGTGATTAATAATTATTATATATATTAAACTTCTTATTTTTATTTATATATAAGATATAAATAATATATAAATTAATTTAGATATATTTTTTACTTATATAAAGTTGCAAATAATTATATATAAACAAGATATTTAATATTATATATCGTTTATAAATTAAATATATTTTACATTCCACAGCTCAACATAAAAATTATTTTTTCTCTCCAAAGTGCCGTAATTCATATCCCGAAGATTTTTTCGCGCTGAACACACCATTGTTAGAACTTGCATAACATATTAGGATTTTATTATAAATTAAGATAAAATAGTATTTTTGACTGCACTGTCAATTTATTTTCATCAAATTATTATGGCCAATTAGAATTTGGGGGAGCAGTTTGAGGGGACTATGTATATTAGTATATATTAATTAGTATATAAATTCACACGAAATTATATATAATCAATTAAAGCTAGACACTGTTATAAGCTTCGTATTCGTATTAGTTATGTTCTTATATTAACGGTATTTAGTATTGAATATTGTGTGTTTTTATAAGTGTTTTAGAACGATCTCATGATTTTATTTCATGCAAATTCTCTTTATTTACAAATGGCATTCAAAGAAACTTCAATGTGTAATTTCTTGCTTATGGCATCATGATTCCATTATGTACATATCAGGCATCAGAAGCCTTAATTTATTCAAAATCCTGACATGATACGCAAATTCTGATGACGGCATTGTGTTCAGCACGAAAATTTTAGAATACGTACTATAATACTTCGGAGAGAATACAATGTTGAATCGTGTCGTTTATCTTTCCTCTCAAACCCTATAAATGTATGAATTTATGTAGGTGTATGTGTGTGGGCGTACGTTTAATTTCTTGTACACTTAACACAAATTTCTTTTAAATAGTAATAATTATTGTAAATATTGTTCACGATAAAAGTAATAATATAGGTAATTACTTTTACTTGGATTATTATGTCTTTAATTTTCAAATAATAAACTTAAATAAAAATAAAATTAAATAAATTTATAAACTAATATACGTTACAATCAGCTATATTGTCTTCTGCTGTTATCCTGATTTTTTTAAATAATAACTCGCAAAATATTAAATCAATGCAAAAGTTTGTGCTCGATTTATCATTCAAAATTAATAATAAATAATAAAAAAAACTTTTGCACTGACTTAATATAATTATAGATGAGACTATTCATGAGTGTACGTGAATGTTTGCTGTACTTATTGCTAATTAATGATTGATATTATCAAGAAAAAAAAATAGAATTTAAATTTAAAAAAAAATTTTTTTTTAACTGTCATGAATACCAATAAAATTCAATAAAAATCCCACAATTTCATGAATAAAAAAGAAATTAAAATAATAAGAAAGAAAAAAATGCTATAAAAATTTCAGACCTTTGCAAACAATAAATATCTTGGTAATGTGATATGTGTGTAAATATTAAAAATCATATGTTAATAGAAGGGAGTGAGAGGGACTTACATGTTATGAATTGTTTCTACATTGTTATGTTATGAACTCCAGTTCATTAAGATGGCGGTGTAACAGACTCTTGTTCGAGTTACAGCAAAATTTCGGTGACTTTAAATCCAAATAAATATGTAACAAATAAAAAAAAACAGGTGTTTATAAAATATATGTTTAAAAAATGGAATAACTCTAAAAGGCACGCTCAAAATAATCAATGTAAAATCGTTTATAATTCCTATAAAACGCCATGCTACATCACAACATGCAACAAATTAATATCCTCTCTTTATATGATATTAATTTTTTGAGTAATCACTTATTCACTTCACTCTTTCATATGCACACATACGTATATGAAAATATTTATAATTGTAATAATTTTAATAAAGATTATGAATCAAACTATGATATGAAATTATAGTAGAGTTACTTTGAACCTCTAAATATGAGAGTATCAAAAAGTATAATTTATTTATTTCTGTAAGTTAATAATTATTCTGTAAGTGTATAATTATAATATTACATTAAAATTACCACTTTTCGACCGCTTGTATCTCCAGAACGGCTTGACCGATTTTTAAATTTTTTTAGCTCAAATTACTCGTGGCGATGCCGCCTTTCAGGACATATAACGTTCGATTCAAAATTTTTTATATTTTAGTAGTTATGCACCCCCCAAATATGGACTTTGGCGTGCTTAAACATTTTAATGTGCTTAAATGGAATTTTCCTTTCTATAATATTTTCTTTTATACTCAAAGCAGTGTATCCAAACTTTTGGACTGGAGGACGTTTCCATTATGTTTATTTTACATATAATGGAATATTTCGAAAAATATAAAAAGATAGAAACAATATTTCAGATAAAAGGAGCACAATATTAGTAAAATTAAAAAAAACACAATTTTTCGAGATTATATGGAAGTTATCATTTTGTTTAATAAAAGGATTTTTTTAACATAATATGATTTCTTTAAATATTCTGCATAAAAACTATTAAAATAAGCTATAAAAAATCAATAATTTATGACATTTTATACTAAGCATATTTTGACGTAAAATATTAAATATCTTGTAAACTATTAATTTTTTAATAATCATACCTTAATTATATTATAAACAGAATAATGAGATGAATCAATTGGTGCAGAGATAACAAAGTTGCTTTAAAAAAAATATATATGTAGAAAAAATGAATAATTTGTTAAATGAGCAATTTTGTGAGTGTGTGCGTGTGCGCGTGCGTGCGTGTGTCATAACCAACGGAAATTATAATTATACAACTATAAAATAACAAAACTTAATAAGTAAAAATTTATTTAATGAAAAGAAAAATATCCAAATAATAGTAAGATATAGATACATTTTGAACTTTTTTAATAAAGTAACACATCAGCAAATATACATCAGTAAAAAATATATAGTAATAGAAGAAGACTTACAATGGAATACAATCAATTGATCCCCTCCAATTTTAATAAGTTTTAGATATGTTAAAATGTAGATAAAAATAAGAGATACATTTTTTAAATACGTGCTGAGTCGCACGTATTTAAGAAGGTAAAAATCTTCCTTAATAAAAAATCAGATTTTTCTTTCAGAGTACATATCGCTGAAACTATGAGATAGAGAAGAATGTTTTAAATAAAAGTTAAATAATTTCAAGAATATATTGTATAATTCCATTCCACATTCAATAGCGCAACATCCCAAAGCGGAATAGAGTCTACCTTATGAGATATCCATAACGATAGATTTTGCAGAATTAGGGGAGGGGGGTTATTAGTTTTATTTCATTTTATCATTGTTTACCGATTGTCAGGGAGAAGATAAATATATTATAGTTTTCGTCCATCTTTATTGTATTAAAGCGATCTCATCATTTTCGTTTTATCAAAATTGTCTATACAATGTTACAAATTACACAAAACAAAAATTAACATGTCATTTCTCGCTTCTAACGTCACTATTTAATATGGCTGTGATGACTACGCAAGAGCATTAACATATCCAAAGTTTATTGAAATCGGAGATCAGTTGGTTGTGTTCCCTTATTAATTACACTAGTTTACAGCAAAAAATTACTTTGAACCGGACTACGTGTGTCTTATAGATTTTTGGATGCTGAAAACGATGCCGCAAGCAAACAAATTCTAACACGTCAGATTTCTGAGATAAATGAGGTTTAATACTTAAAAAAATGATTAGATTTCGCTCGTTTTTTTACAATGTAAAGTATAAAGAAAAAGCGATCTAAATCGAGCAATAAGATTTTTTTATAAAATAAATTTCTAGTTTACAATGTTAATACAACATAAAAATATAAAATATAAAAAAATATAATGTAAAAATAATATCGAACGTTTCGGAATTCACGGGTCCTTCTTCAGCGTTCTTATCGTTGTTACAATGTCATAGAGATGAAAGCATAATGTTGCGGTCTAAGCGACATGGTGTGGTACAATTTGTTCAAAGAAATTGATTCTTCTGTTTTTGTGTGAATGTGGGAATTGTGTGTAAAGTAAGAAATTCATTGTCGTCAATATAATATAAAAGTAGTCAAGAATAAGACAAAGATGAGTCATTTAAATGTAAATTGTCAATTATTGTCTATTATTGTCAATTTTTGTAATACGTCAATTAATTAATTATTTGATTCATGGTGATAAATGTTCGAAAAAAATTCTAAAATGTAGTCTGAGACACGAGAAAAAGTTTTATAATATTGAATATCATGCCCCCATTGTTTATTTAAAAAATGTTAAACAATTAGCGACCGCATCGGCCACAGGTCACACACATGGTGATAGACGTTCGTAGAAAATTCTAAAATGTAGTCTAAGACACGAGAAAACCGAAAAGCTACATAATTTTGAACATCGCGCCCCCATTGTAGCAAAAGTTCCGATTAGAGAACCAAAGTCCAATGACTATGACCCTGACATATGTTGTCAAGGTCATGACCCTGACTGTCCTCCAATAAGTTAGTCGTGCTAATAATCGTTCATAACATGGCTAAAAAATAAGGTATTGAAATTTAAAAAATGCATTTTATAGGGGATGAACAATACATTCGTATAACTCCTGATCGAAATTTCAAGATAACGTTAACCTTCTTTATAAAAAAAAAAAAGTCAAATATCGCAAAAAATCATTTTTTAAGTATTAAACCTCAATTATCTTGGAAATTTGTTGTGCTAGGATTTTTTCGTTTGCGGCATCGTATGCAGCACCTAAAAATCTATAAGACACATCTAGTCCGGTTCAAAGTAATCAAAAAAAAATTTTTTGTAAACTAGTGTTATTTTCAAAGAACATTACAGTGTCCAGGTGAGACACAAATGTGTATTTATAATACAATAATTAATATTTAACCTTTTTATAAAATGTTCGTTTTAAAAAGGAAGAACAATACGTATTTTTTGCAATAATAATAATAACGTATTTACAAATAAAAAATACGTATATTAAAATAGTGTTTTTAAAATGATACACTAGAACACATGCTAGGTATTAACACATGCTAGATATTAACCATTAAATAAAAAAGATTTAAGCGCTTTGACTTCATTCATAAGCTTAGATAAGAGTTAATACATATATATAAGAATTTTACAAAATTAATACATTAAAGGCACATACCTGTTGTTTCTTTTGGTTTAATTTGTTACGTTTTATAACTTCTTCGGAAGTGTTTAAAGCTTCTGCTGCAGCAGCCTCTAATCTACGACGCTGTTCATTTTCTTGATCCGCTGCCTGTAAATACATTTTATTATTCAATTTATGCAATAATAAATGATTTATTAAGACCGTATAACGGTTGAAACTGAAACTTAGATACTTATAAATAATTCTATGTGAATTTATGTACTATATTTGTAGTCTTAGCATATACATTCACATGGAATTATTTATGAAGCACCTAAGATTCAGCTTCGACTATTATAAGCATTATTTCTTGTTGTGTATTCAATTTGTATATTCAATATATGCTATTGCGCTTTCAACAAAACTAGAGTATATATTAAAAATTGTGATATCTATTAGAATGTAATTACTAATATACCTTAAATGCTCTCGCGAATCTAACAAGAAGAGAGAAGAAAGTGTTGGCATCAGCCTGCCTCGGGCTTTCTCCAAAAAATTCAACACATTCTCGGAATGTTTCACCAGCAGTACGTGCATCAAGTTTTAAACGGCGTAATTTCTCCTCAGAATTATTCAAAAAATCGCGCAATACCGTATTATGTTTCTCTTTGCCACGTAACTCAAACTCTTTTCGCACAAGATCCATTCCTTTCTCCAGCTCATGAACATCAGTCGTTATATTCTCTAGTGAAACTGAAATTGTTATATGTATATGTACAGTTGTGCAATATAAATAAAATTAATGGAACATTTTAAATCAGAACAGAATGTAAATCGAATTTTATACTAAACGCTGTTTCATTAACTTATTTTTACATATAATTTATAATTAAATATGAAAATTCCTATATTATAACTAGTCAAATAAGATATACCTGTTGCAGCTTTGTCGATGTACATCAACTCTGATTCAAAATTAGTAAGTTCTGGAAACTTGATGCGTATCGTGGCAACGATGTAATGCAAAAGGCACATCCTTTTATCAGTCGATTTTGTATCTAATAATGTATCTAAGCTTTGCAATTTGAAGCCATATGCAGGGCCTCGTTTGCTACTATTTAGGTAGTTACCAAAGGCAAGAATAATTTCTAATACTGATCTTAATTTCTTTGAACTCTTAACCGAACTGGATGCAGATATCACAGCATGTATTTGTGGCGTAATGAGATGTAAATTGTCAAAAAAGTTTCCTATGTAGTTCATAATTGACAACTTGGTAGATATTCTTTCGACTTTACCAAGTTGCATCAAAAATTTATCTTCTTCAGTCAACAAGTTGATATTCTTCTTTTCTATAATATATTCGCGGTAAGCCTTAATCTGAAATTAATTTATGTTATTGATGTTGTAAATATTTTAATAACGATAATATTTATATTAAATACAAAACAAACGTACTTCTTGATCCGTAGGCACCATACGTTGCAATAATTCTACATTTTCAAGCGAAAGGATTTTTAAGTCGAGAGCATTTACCGCCATTATTACTTTTTCGATTGGCATTTCCATTTTTCGGCGCGATATAGCTAAAATTGGAAAAAAGTGAGAAAAGAGCGAAAAGTTTATTTCTATATATCACATATTATCTCATGATAAATGAGATTTATTTACCAATATTTCGTAATCTTGTGTGCTCTAAAAGCGATACGTTTTCGGATTTCTTGAATCGTTTACTCGGAAAGTTTTGAAGTCCATCGATTTCACTGTTACCGTTGGCTACGTGTCCACTCATACCGATCTTAAATCGCTCTTCAAAGTCAGAAAAGTCGATTTGATTATGCAAACGATCGTCATCCAACTCATTGAAGATGGTACCCCGTACTTGATTAGGTTTCAGAGCAATCCAATTAAGTGTCGGAAGCTTGTACTTTGTTTGAACCTAGGAAGAACGTAATCTTATATTAAGTCAAAGTAATAATCAGAAAAAAAAACAATGAAACAATATTATTTCTTGCAATAAAATGACGTTGATAGCATATAGAAGAAATCAAGATCATTAAGGTGAGTTCTAAATAATTACTATATTAAGAGATCATATAAAATATAGTATCACACTGGACGGCTAAAACATTAATTGCGCATAAAAATTGCGCTTAATATAACAAATTATATACGAGAGCAAGTCAATAAGTTCTTAGAAAATCTGTCAGAGGGCACAGTGTTATGTCACATTACTTTTTGACAAGTAGAATCTTTCAGCTGATTACTGTCAAATTTTGAGCGGAATTCATCGAGAGGTTTTAATTCTATAGACAATTAAAGTGAACATTAAATATTTAAATTATTTAAAAAATTAACAATATTTATAATAGATAAAACGTTCCTTTATATACACAAGTGTAAAATTGACAGATATGATAAAATTAGATACATGTTCAACATTGATTAGTCAAGTGTTAATGCAATATAGAAACGCGAAATTAATGAAATATATACTTTTCGTTTGATAGTCATTGCTCCATTAGGTGCTTGCATCATGCCGGCAGGTGGTGGAGGTATCGGAACAGTTGGTAGTAACTTATGATCTCCCAGAGAAAGAGGTGCCATAGGAGGCGGCGGCGGGCACGGTGGAGGAGGTGGAGGTGGTGGCACAGGAGCCGCTGGAAGCGCTTCATGCGATGTTGGTGACGGTGTCGAGGCAAACATCTCTGACGTAATATTATCCGAATTATTTAGAGGACTTGTTGCGGTGCCATTTCGTAGACTAGCGGCTGAAAGATCGATAGGCATTTACACAAGATTTCGTTTTATGCCATCTATTAGTAATATACATACATATAAATACTTTGATCTAATTGTAAGATACCTGATGAGCCCTTCGTAAGTGTTCCCGTGAGAGTTTCCAGTTCGATAATTTTGTTCTCCAGGACACTCTGTCTTCGGGCAGAATCCTGCCTCTGTCTCTTCAAAGCTGTGAGTTCTTCCTCCACTGATCTACGCGTTTCTAAAGCCTCGGCATAATCCATTTTGATCGCACCTAACTCCGTCTCCAATTCCGCCAATTTTGCTAATGACTCTCTTTCTAATTCTGCCATACGATCATGTGCCTGCGTAAAACTCAATCAATTATATATATATATATATACATCAATTATATATATTTATATATATACACACACATATAAGGTGAGGCATTTTAATCGCCTCAAGCGAATATCTCAGAAACTAAGCGAGATACAAGAAAAAGTTTTATATGACGGTTGTAGGTTTTCTTGGAGAAAAGAAGGTGAAAATAACAGATTTTGGATAAGATAGGGTACACTACCAGGATCAGGTCAAGGTCAACATGAATATTTTAAACCGAACCATATCATCTCGAGATGTGCTATAAGAATATGCAATGAAAAATGGGGTGTTCCATTAAAAAAAATTAATGTGACCTTAACCTGATCGTGGCGACGTCACCCAAGATCAAACGGATATGATCAGTAAATAGATCTTTTTGAATTCTACAACTTTTGTCTGAAACACTTTTCTGTAATACTTATACTTTCCCTGATATTCAAGTGTTCCGGAACTTTTTAGACACTCTGTATATAATTATATAGATTAACGAATAACGACTTTGCTTTACAATAAAGCATTAAAATTGTCAATTTAAAAAATTGCAAAGCAATGTCGAAACATCATAATAACTACGTCAAAGAATAAAAATCATCGAACACTTCAATATTTAGTTGGGTACTTAAATCGTGAGTCGGAAATTAAAATTAAAATGTTAAAAGATTACCGTATAACTATTGTACTTTAATAAAAATAATTAACTAACTATTGTACTCTAAAAATAATTAATTACATATACATTAGTATGTGTATAAACAACAATAGTTAAATAAGTTCTAGTGCCTTTTATAAAAAGTTGTTTCTGTAAATTAGATTTTATGTTTAGCCCATTTTTACTTTCCTAGTGGTTCTATATAGAAAAAGTTTATATTGCTTACATGACCCAGTTCATCTTCTAATTCCGCTACTTTTTCCAATGCCGCAGTCTTTGTCTCACTGTCCTCCATCAAGGCAGCTACATCAAATACGTTATCTAAATACGCTGAGATTTGAACCTAAAAACAAGAGAAAACGTATAATAATTCGGTAAAAATGTAGATCAGGAGAGCCCCCAAATATATAAATATTTGTATACTTTTAGGACATTCTATGAATACTTTAAAAAATTCTGTGCTGTATGTAAAATTTTATATTAATAATTTAATTATATTAATGAATTTTTACGCACTTAATTTACTGACCTGTAGATCTTCGCTCTCTGTGTGTCTGAGCTTCTCAAGATACTCGTCTAAACCAAGCTTCGTGAATTCATACTGTAGATGCACTCTGAAGTTCATGTCTTCTACCGAATGCACTACAATATTAACAAATTGCATACAAGCAACCATAAACTCTATATGGAAGCTGTCATACTGAGTAAAATATTCCATAAGCGTCGTAAATCTTCTCCTTTCGGTACACATCTCTTTAAAGTTATCAAACGCTGACAAAATGATCTCATGGCCACCCTTCACTAGACAAATTGCAGCGAGGAGTTCCAATACTAAAGCTTTCGTCCTGAAAAAGAGTGATACATTTATTGTAATAGCTAAATCATGGGATTATTTATTACACAAAACAATGTAATATACAGAGGATCTGTTAAGTTTTGACAAAGCTTGGATGCAAGTAGAACGGTTTAAGTTGTAAAGAACACTAATTGTAAGTCAAAAATTCCTGTATTATTTTGAAATTATCACAATAATTTATGAGAAATTAATAAGTAAATATCGTCAACTTGGAGGTATTATATACGAATATATTCGTTTAAAATCATCAATCTACGTAATATGAGATATAATAGTAACAGATAATACATGACTTACCTCAAACTTTTGTGGATTAAGCTCAACGCAATGCAATTAATAGCTTCTCTGTGTTGAATAACCATGTTAAATCCATACTGTGAAAAATCAATGTAAATATATTCACATTTTTGAAATACATAATTATTTAAAAATTGTGCTCTTGATTGCAGATAACGGTTATAAAAATATATAAAAAAATTTTTTAGAGAATACATAAACAATTTCTGTTATACGTACATCGTTTCCATATAATTTGCAGATTAAATCATTATGTTTAAAAAAATTAATATCTTGGATACCACAGATTGAAAATCTTGTGTTATTTTCAATGCAGAATAAAGAATCTTTAAAATCGAAATATTTTAAGACATTAAAGAGTTGTTCCTTGTTTTATAGTGAAAATAGGTTGACAAGTGAACAACAAGCACGCGCCGGCCCTGAGCGCCAGAGATCAGAGCGCTTATTCGTTAACTTCAACCTACTCTCCTCTCCTGCAAAAACTACTTATCAGACGCAATTTTGCAAAAGAAAAAAATTGTTTTTTTAGCGTAAAGTATGACATCTTGTACTTCGCCGGCGCGAATTTGAAAACACCCTGTATAAATTCACATAGAATTATTGAAGCCATTCAATATTTTCATTGTAGAAATTTTTTTCCATCTCTTATAGTTTCAATGACATTTGCACCGAAAGAGGAAAAAATCGACCTTTTTCGAAGAGAAAAAGGTTTCACACCTTCAAAGTGACTTAGGGCACATATAAAAAAAAATACGTTATGCAAAAATTATAAAAATTTACGCTTATAATGTACGGGACTCGTTTTTCTAATTACAACGATATAAACATATTAAAATAATAAAAATGAGAATCTTTTAGGATTTTGATGATGGTCAAAACTTTTGACCGAAACGTTTACTTTTATCTTACTTTTAAATATATGACTATGCTTATAACATCTTGCGTTGTGGCTGTATGCTCATTTTATTTATGTTTTAGGATTTTCAAATATTAGACGGGAAGCATAGACTCTTGCATAACGCATAACACATAATGCATAAGAAAATGTACCAATCAAAGTCTTTCGTTTCCTTCCTTTCCATGAAATAAAGAACTCTAATTGGTTGAATTTCTTATGTGTTGTGCAAGAGTCTGTGCTCCCTGCTTTAGAATTATTCTTAAACAGCTGCTTGCATAAAAATTAATATTTACCTTATTGTTCATAATGGCACGCATGCATAATATGCAAACATGAATATCATCCTTTGCTTCACCCATATTTAGGCGTGCCACATGTCGAGATCTCCTTCTGACTCCAGGACTATCTTTAAGCTCGTGAAGAGGCGGCCTCAAGCATCCGTTGTTTAATGGTGAGGTATCAGTGCTCGCTGTATTAATATTGTCACTAATTTATTTTTGAAATATAAACCAATTTGTAAGATAATCGCGTAAGAACATTAATATCTAATTAATAAACAAGTTCGAATATAAACCGCCTGATCGAAGAGTTCAGCTAATAATCTCTCGACCTTGTTGATTAAAATCCTCTTTATTTTATGTTATAATTATTAGATAGTAAACTTAGTTTTCGCGGATTTTTGCTTAAAAACTTATTTATCTCGATATCAAAAGCAAAAAATATGTTATTCAAAGTATTTGCTTCCGCTAGCTATACATTTTTCCTATCTTTTGGGCAATAAGTGGATACATCTAAACTAATAAACTATACAGAATAGATGGATTCTCTAGTTTTACTTTTTTGATTTTCTTACCGGTTTGCAATTTTTCTTCAGAATTTGTGTAAGATTCCAAGAGCCGTTGCTCATGTCGCATCATTAATAACCTAAAGCTGAGATAGTCTATCAAAGCATCCAGGCCTTGATTTTCTTCGTCCAAGAATTCTCTCACCCATCTACAACAATGCTCGGTTCAAAATATATGTAGGACATTCAAAAAGTTAATTCATGTGAATAAATAATCGTATACACGTCAGATAATATTAGTATAATTATTTATATGGTCAATGACTAATACAACGAAATATGTTAATACATTGCACAAAATGAAAAGAGAATATATATAGTTGCAATCATTTCTCTCCTTCATTTTAGATATTAAAAAATTTCTCGATAATTTTATATTTCAAGAGTCTGAAAATTCACACACATTTAAAACTATTTTTTTGACAACGTATTTGAAGGAAAAATATAAATATCTCAATTATACTGTGTGCCCAATTCCAACTTTTAAATTTTTCTAAGATCACGTGTTTGTAACAGGGCGACATTGCTCTCTATTATTTTTCCAAGGAACATAGCGAAATTAGATTTTATCAGAATGGAGAGTCGATTTAAAGTTGTGAACTTTGAAAGAATAATACAAATAGCGAGACTTTTAAGATTCTGAAGCCAAATATGACAATATCACAAATACACATACTTACGTTCGTTCGCATACCCGCACGCACGTGTTCTGAAATGCTTTTTGGATGACACCCTTAGCAATCATTGTAACAAAACTAATAATTATTGAATTCCTCGCATTAAAGCCCTCATCCATAAACCACAGCAAAGTAAAATCAAGTTGAACTTTATTTGGATCTCCTTTTACAACGACATTCTTGACAATGAAATTAGCCAAACGTGCCATATACGCAAAGATATCAAACTTAATTTTAAGTTCCTTATGCGGATCTTTACTCTATCTCCAAATCTCATTTAAAAACTAGTTTTAATTACATTAAATGCTTGTCATTAATCAAAAGCGAATTTTATTTTAAGAATATCTGCTCCAAGAATAAGAAACCTTGGTTTTATCGTATGCAACTCACATGCATTCTTATTATTACGCTAAATTGTCTTAAGAGTAACTACTTCTTAAGACTTCTCCTGTTAAATATCATTGATAATAATCCTTCCTGCAGCTATATGCAGACATCCTATATATCCAAGAGGCCTTCTACATATTATCTTTAACTGCCCTCCGTCTGAACCACACGCAACATCCAGCTTATATACGCTCCGCTTTGTAAGAACTTATTAATTCTGAAAATATTCTCGATTACATTATCCATGCATTACATAATCCTTCAACTATAATTTGCCACTTATTCGTAAGCTTTGGTGTAAAGTCTATAACTGCAATCTATGACTCATATTCGCGCGGCTCTCACTCGCGGTACTTGCGCAGTTGCGCGGGCGTTTCTTCGGCTCCTGGCTCCTGACCTTTTCACCCATCCCAGCAACGAACATCACGCTACTTGTTCCCCTACCGCAAGATATCGGAGCCACTGTCGGCTTCCTGTCAGCTGGTGACTGCTGACTTATGTCGCTATCCAGCGCTAAAACTCTTGGGGTTTTTCCTTGCATACTCTATGTCACCTTTTAATGAAATCTACGACGAGATCTTACATTGTAGAGGCAGAAGCCAATAAAAAAAAAGAAGAAAAACAGCTTACCACAGAATAATCAGACAAAGGAGAAAAGCTTCATGAATAAATCATATACAAATACAATGCCTCTATGTAAAAAAAATCTCTATATAATTAATATAATTTTTTATTTCTATTAACTCAACTGCCACATAAATTAAAAAAAATATTAATGTAATTTATTTAATTTCAATATAAAATTTAACGCAGAAAACGTTGTTCGTATCTACGTGGTGTATACGCGCGCACATGTGGTGTATGTGTATGTGTATGTGTGCGCGAAATCATATTTGGCCTCACAACCTTAGAAATCGTGCTACTTGCACTTGTCAAATTTTAAATCGATGCTATATTCTTATAAGATCTAACTTCGTCAAATTTCTTGAAGAAATAATAGAAGTGTCTCTGACACAACCAAACCTACATTCTTGATTTATAAAAATTTTTTGCGACTACACTGAGTATAGTCGCAAAATTATTCTCTAAATTTCTTAGAGTGAAATCTTACTTCAAAAGAATCAAAATACTATCAATTAAGAGAGTAAAAAATTTGCGCTCTTAAATAAGAGTAGCTGAATTTTGAATCTTTTTTTTTAAGTGATATTTATGCAAAAGAAAAAATCTTACTCCTTTCATAATATGAATCTCATTTTAAAGGGATGATGTACTACTCCAAAAAAAAGTGAAAATTTGCTACTCTTATTCAAGAATACAAATATTTCTTTTTTCAATAGTGACAGTATTTTAACTCTTTTAAAGTAAGATTTCACTCCATGAAATTTAGAGAGTATCAAAAATAGTTTATTAAGAGTATGATTGTTATAAAATTTTTTCATAAGAGAGAGAGAGATACTCGAAATAAAATATGTATTAAAATGTAAAATTATTCAAGTTGAAAAAATTATTAGAGAATGGTTAAATAATTTAAAAAATATTAAAAATATTATGATGGTTAAATAATTATTAGAGTCAGTTCTTACTCAATGTGATTTGTGCGTAAGGATATTTCCAAGTCACGTAATACTTGAGTTGATGTAGATTCTCCGACCATTTTTCTTTTCTGGAAGAACATAAGGAAACGATACGACTGTGTAATCATTAGTATCTGTTTGATAGTGAATTTCTTGCAGATGGATATACAATTGTTAATTTAAAAAGGAAAAGAAATTCAATATCTTTTAAACAAGAGAATTAATCGAATAATGCTAGGTGTTATTTGTTAACTTTATAATCCTATAATTCATATAAAAAATAATAAAAACAACAATACATACTAAAAAAGTAATAAAATAAAACTTTCGACTTTTAATGATTACCTTCAGTTTTACATAATTACAAATTATAAACGCTGTCATAAAAGATATTGTAAATTAACAAAAACGACAAACAAATTCTGTATTAGTTACTATAAATAAATAGCGCGAAATATTCCTTTTTTATATCGTGAATTCAGTTGTTCAATCCTATTAAGGACATTATATTCAAAACTAACTCTCTCTGTTGATCAGACCAATTTGAGAGATTTATTCTGGTTCCCCAACCATTGTACAATCACAATACACGCATTGTATAGTAGGATAAATCCGATGTCTATGTTGCATCTAATACAAAAGCTTAATTTATTAAGTATTACTAATTACTATGTTTAAGGTAAATAAACTGTACCAGTAAAAACTTTGTACTATCTGCTATTATGAAAAAATTATTAAAAATCCGAAATATTTATTTTTCATATTTAAACAAAATTTTTTTAATCCTTTCACTTTTGCCGTATATCTCATAAAGGCAAAATACACTCAATCCCAAAAAAAAAAGCGGTATACTATTATATAAAGTTAGGAAAAATGTACCAAATTTCAAATAATCATAACTTGGTGAATAATGAAGACAAAAATATGTTTAAAAAAGCAAAATGAAGCTTGAAATGATGTCCACTTTAAGATTATTTGAATGAGAATTATACTAAGCCATTATTTTCAAAATGGTCGATGACAATAATGTGTAAAACTGATAATCAAAGGTCAAATTTTGTGATGGTATGTATGGTGTGAATCAAGTGTCGCTGCTTAATGGGACAACATGAACGTAGAAGTTTGGAATTTTATCTTTAAAATGTTTTTTACCGACATCGATACGACCATTTTTAAGTTATTCCAGATTTAAGATACCGCTGTCATTCACTCAAATTATGATTGTAATTCTTCACCCTACAAATTGCGCATGGAGTTTGACTGATCGGAATCACATTGCGCGCGCGCGCGTGGTGTGTGTGTATGTGTATTTGTGTATCATGCTCTTAGCGTTATCCAGGATCAACACTGTGGACGTGATATAAATGGAATACAATTGCAAGACGAAATTAAAAGACTGATAATGAGTATGCTAGATTGTACGAATGAGGTAATACGCGCACGAGGAGGTCAACACACTAGTAATATACAGGCAAGAACGCATTCACGCAACCATACACACACAAACCGCAATTCCGACCAGTCAAACTCCATGAGCAATTTGTACTGGGAAGAATTACAACCATAATTTGAGCTAATAACAGCGGTATCTTAAATGGAATTAACTCAGCGAAAAAGGATCATATCGAGGTCGATAAAAAAACATTTTAAAGATAAAATTCTATACTTCTACGTTCATGTTGTCCCATTAATATGGCAAGTCGTTTTACTTTTTAAGGGAGCATAAAAGAAATTTAGTCTAATGTTAAATTCTTAAAAAATAATTGTCTAAAAAAATTACGACTTTTAATGAATTAAAATTATGTCGTAACATAATAATATTTCCATGAATTAAAATTATGTCAAGGCACAATAGAAATTCCGAATTTTTATTATGTCGTGATATAATTTTAATTCGAATTATTATGTCGCGCGACATAATAATAAAGTTGGGAACCATTGGGTATTACTGAAGAAGAGAAGGGAATTCTGACATTATTTTTATATTTACGATGAGCAAGAAAATTAGCATACGTTTAAACAAACATTTAGTCTAATTAATAGCAAGTATAGTGAAGAATAACGACATTGGATATAACTTAATTGGCTGTGTGGGGGGAACTGATTAATCACATTTGTTGTTTAGTAGAATACCATATTTAAAAATCTACGTGGTATTATCCTTATTTTCTACAGTAGAATACTATTTTTCTCAAGTTATTTCAACAATCGTATATAAACTTATCTTTTTAAAAAAAAAGGTAAAAAAAAAGTGCTAAAGGTGCGTGCTTCTGGTAAAAAAAACCATTTGGCCAGTTTTACCAACTCCAATTACTTAATCGGCTGTAGAACTGACTAATCACATTTGCTGTTTAGTAGAATTTAGATTATACTATATATATATAATATATATATATAATTAGATGTATATATATAGTAATGTTTTGAAGGAACATTGAATAACTAATTACTACAACACTTTAGTTGGAGGAATAAAAATGATTGAATGAATTGTGTTTGAATTAATTGTGATATAATTTTTTTTAAAGACGAATTAAACCACTTAGATTGGAAGATTTTTCAATAAGAATACAAAGACATATACTTAGGTTTCATTGTATATGAAGATAAAGATAGTATCACATAGGTTTTACGTTTTACTTTAGTAAAATTTAAATAATAGTAATATAGAGAGGCAGGGCAATGAGCCTATAAATTCGTATTTATAATATAAATGTGTATGTTGAGAAATAAAAATGAATCAATAAAAAAAAATGTGTTTTACTATGTTTTTCTCAAAACTTATTGACTTGTCCTCGTATTCATAGTCCATTCTTATTTTAAAACCGTCTTAAATTCTACTAAATAGCAAATGTGATTAATCAGTTCCACAGTCGATTAAGTAACTGGAGTTGGTGAAACTGACCCAAATGGTTCTTTGACCAGCAGCACGCACTCTTAGCATATCTTTTTTCTTTTTTTTTTTAAAAAGGTAAGTTTATATACGATTGTATAATAGAATTTAACATGACGCCGACTATTGATGTCAAATCTTTTACAATGTTCTAGTTTACATAACAGCAAATGTATTCTACTAAACAGCATTGAGATAAACTACCAGATAAAGCAACTTACAAAGTAAACGCAACAAGAAAATCAAGATTACTCCAAATACTTGGTTTTAGTACACATTGTATTTTAATGACATTTATGTATCTGGTAGTTGTCTCGATATTGGCTACATTTACACCGTGCGCTTAATCCACGACCTATACGGTAGGTGTCTTTGTTTAACCTACAGGATATACAAGGACAAATATTTTCTTGTTAATGCTATATAAAGTAAATATCAATTAATGTGCAATATTACAATAATAACAAAACTGAATAAAATTTACACTAGAGCGCTAGTGTGGTAAACGAAAACGCAATGGAAAAACGGTTTGTTTGTTCATGCATCTATCAGTTCGACTTCTACGCGACTTCTACGTGACTTCTACGCGACAAATTATAATAAGCATATGCAATGAACATGTCTTTAAAATACATTGATTTTAGTTAGAAAAAATAATAAGCGCACACACGCACGCACACGGTACGTGTTACCGGGAAAAAATATGTGAAAAATATATTTAAAAAACATACTCGATGACTTCTTGATGCTGTAGGATCCAGATAGGTACGTAATTTCGCTAAGTAATGGGACGGTGGATCTTTAGCTTGTACTCTTTCCTGCAAATGTAAATGTTTCATTATAATGAACTTATCATGAACATAATTCAATTATAAAATTCTCAATTTTTCTTATAAAGTAATTTAATATTTACTTATAAACTCTTTCCTCTGTTAAAGCATTAATTTTAGAATAATCAGACAATAAATTGTCTTTTCGGTTTAAGTTCGGGGTTGGCACAGAAAAATCCAGGTTACAAAAACCCAAGTACAAAAACCTAGATTTTTAGTAATTAATATCTATATATTGTTGATGTAGAAGACGTTGCATCTGATGTATCATTTACGTTATAATAATCGTTACTACCTACATATATCGGATATGTTAAGTTAGCACCCCAACTATAGTACTCAGGAGTTCTGATTAAAGTTCCCACTTCCTTTTGACGAGACGAAGAGTTCCCTATAGTTAATAACAAGAGTTCCGCTCAATAAACATTTTTTTTACATTTTTTAAAAATGGGGTGCTAACTTTTTAACGAAATTCAAGGTCGCATAGTACTGATCAGCTTAACAGAACTATTTGGTGAATACCTAGAGTTCTTGATACATAAAAAACATTTTTGAAATATAATCAAGTTTAAAAAAAATAGTAGAAATCTTTGAAAATTTTTTTGAGAGTACCGAGTAGTTCTGAGTTGCGTTTCTTATAGTACTCGACGTGTTATATCGAAAATTATAAGATGAAAAAGCGATTAGACCAACGGTTTGCAAGATACAGCGACATTTGTCGGAAGATCAATAATTTTTAGAGTGAGTATATCTCGGAAACCATTGGTCCAATCACTTTGAGCCTTGATACTTTTCGACAGAACTCGCCGAGAACTTCGAACAGAACTACTCGGTACTCCCAAAAAATTTTCCAACGTGGGACTTTAAAAAAAATTTTTGGTCTAATTTTTGGTTTCTGAGATATACTTATTTAAAAATTGTATGATCTTACAAATGTAACAAATATCGGTATACCTTACAAACCGTTGGTCCAATCGCTTCTTCACCTTACAGTTTTCGATAGAACTCGTCGAGTACTATAAGAAACGCAACTCAGAACTACTCTGTACTATCAAAAAAATTTTCAAAGATTTCTACTATTTTTTTTAAACTTTATTATTCTTCAAAAATGTTTTTTATGTATCAAGAACTCTAGGTATTCACAAAATACTTCTGTTAAGCTGATTAGAACTATGCGACCTTGAATTTCGTTAAAAAGTTAGCAACCCATTTTTAAAAAATTATTAAAAAATGATTATTAAGCGCATATGTCATTAAAAATCATAGAGAACTCTTCGTATCATCAAAAAGAAGCAGAAATTATAATCAGAACTATAGTATCTAAAAATTAATTTTTCAAAAATTTCTAATTTTTTTTTTTATATTTGAAAATTTTTTTTACATATCAGGAACTCTAGGCAATCGCAAATTGAAGCTATTAAGCCGCTCAGAACTATTCCACCTCGAAATTCGATAAAAAGTTAGCACCCATTAAAAAAAAATGTTTATTGAGCGGAACTCTTGTTATTAACTATAGGGAACTCTTCATCTCGTCAAAGGGAAGTGGGGAACTCTAATCAGAACTCCTGAGTACTATAGTTGGGGTGCTAACTTAACATACCTCGGCCTCTGTGAAGTTAGCACCTCAACTTTAAAAATCAGAAATTTTAATAACAGTACTGTTTGCACCCGCAATAGTTGTACAGTTCCTGATAGGTTTCATGAATAGTTCCGTTGATTTAGACCGAAAATTTTAAAAAATAAAAATATGCGGTGCTAACTTTGCGTGGCACCACAAGATTCGAGAAACTTAATTTTTTTGACGGAATCTTACAGTACTCGAAGAGTATTACAGTTCCTGATCGATTATAACAATAGTACCGGCTATTAAATACTTTTAAATAAATTTTTAAAAAAAGAGCTCGTACCTCAAGTTTAAAAAAAAATAAATTTTTGTATATTCATCAATATTTTGATGTACTCACTTGATCACATATGATGTCCCATTTCTTTTCGTTGTCATACTGCTTCAAAAGTTTCGCCTTATCCGGTGGTAGATCCATGGAGGCCTGCAGCACAAAAAAACACTATATCTATTATTTTAATCTATCGGCGCATATACATATATGTGCAAATTAAATTTTATGAATTTTATAAATGTATAATTTATGTTACAAATAACTATTTTTACTAAATTAAAAAAGTAAATCTTAAGTATATGATTATATTTTAAAAAATGCAAGTGGAACTATATTTACCAAATTTAAAAGTAAAACCAACTGGTATTATTTTTAATAAATGTAAGCGGTACCATCCTTACTATTTACTTCTAATAATACGTATTATTTGTACAGTTTCACCAAGGCCAATTATTTAATCGACTGTAGAACTGATTAATCACATTTGCTGTTTAGTAGAATACTATTTTTACCAAGTCATTTCAATCGTATATAAACTTACTTTTTTAAAAAAGGTAAAAAACGCTAAGAGTGCGTGCTTATGCTAAAAAAATCTTTTGGACTAGTTTCGCCAACTTAATCGGTTGTTGAACTGACTAATACATTTGTTATTTTATAGAATCTTTAAAACGGTTTTAAAATAAGAATGTGTTTCTACGTCTTTTTCCATGCATCGAATTCAGAACAATTGTTCTTTATAGTCGCAACTCAAAACAGCGCGCGATTATGGTTCATTTAAAAAACGACTGTCTCTTTCTTCGATTATGATATGCACATTGCGATTTATACTAGGTTTCTTGTAACGCCCCAATATGGAGACAGTATGTAACGCACGCAGCTACATATGCTGACCGGACGGAACATGCTCGCAATTCCATGCCTAAATTCTTTTTTGCACGAAAAATATTGCAACGCTCGTCGCCGTCGACTTACGTCGTATCGTACGATACAGTTCGAATAAAATATAATCGCTGTTTTCTTTTCAATCTGTCCTAACATACAATAATCGAGAATTATTAATCATCTCTTGCGATTTAATCAAGTCTAGAAATACAATCAATATCGTGTTATTATAATGCATCTTACACAATTAGTAGTCGTAACGAAGAACACCGAGTATTATAATTAAAGAAAGAATTAGCGCTTTCTCATTCTTAGGCCTACATTCTGCTAAATAAATTATGTTTATTATATATTAATATATTAAAAATATATTAATTCGAGATGACTTAGATCTTGGAAATATGTATTTAAATAGATAATTCTATGATTTATATTGCAATATAATATAAATCACACAATTATGTCAACATATCAATGAAATAACTAATTTAGAGTTAGACTTTATTTTGTATAAACTTGAAAAGAAAAGGGCACTAGGAGTTTTTGTTATTTAAAAATTATTATATTTTATTTCGTATTTAATTCACATATTTATATATTTTTTATACAGTATGATATAATCTAAAATAAATTAAATTATTATTATTATTATATATAAAAAAACTCATAATTTTCAACTTCAAAAATGAACTATAGAATAAAGAGATTATTCTTTATGTGCAAGTTATTTTATTAATATTTTAATAACAAAATTAATGCTAAACACTGGTATAAAATAAATATATATATATAATTACAATTATACAATAATTTTACCTTAACAATTAACAATTTTTATTATAATATATACTAAACCAAAACTGTACATAAATACAATAAAAAAATATTCATTGAATTAATGATTGGTCCAATAAGTTTTCATAATAATTTAGATTATATAACTATTACTAGAATTCATTGCAAGAATAAATATTTAATTATATTAATGTGTGAATTCAGTTATTGAATTAATAAATTAACTTCATTCAGTTGAATACTAAGTATTTGTCATTGATTAACAATCATTCATTGGATCAAAATTTTTTCAGTGTAATTATAATTATGGAAATAGTGTTACATCATGTGTAACCTTCAACAATTGTTAGATATAAAATTAAAAATATTAAAAATATAAAAATAGTGCACATTAATTTAAATTTCTAAAGAGAAAGAAAAATAAACAAGATATATTCGAAATTTAAATTCTCATTGAATAAATAGTTGAAATATACACATTAAACGTGCCAAATTAACTGAACTGTGCAAAATGTAATTTTCACGGCCAAGTAATAAGCACCGACCGATAGATTAGAAGCGACCAATGTCCCTTGACTGGTAGGCTTTTTTATTAAATGCCCAAGAATAACTCTGTTCGCACGTGTACACCATTTGGCCACGAGCCATTTCGCAAAGCGTATACTTGCTCTTCTGTGACTTTTCTTTGTTCTCTTTCATGAAAAGGAAGTTCTATCCGGTCAACATTAACAGGATCCTAAAAAGTAGTCTGTATTACCGACTAAATCGTATAATTTTTGTATCGTAAATACTTTTTTTGTCATTCACAGATTCGAAAATCCTTTTACAGAATTAAAGTATACGCATTAATACGTGACTGTGAGGTAGAATCTATGCCGAAAACAATAAAAAAAATTTCGAAATTGAGTCCTTTACCATTTTTTAGTCCAATATGGCGCTCCAGAGCTGTCATGTCGTTGCACGTCGTAATAACATTTATTTTACATAAAAGATGCGCAATCTGTACTTAAGAAATAGTAGTCCACCACAGGCATGTAGTTTACATGAAGAAACAACGTAGAGTTCTTAAAATTAGATTTAGATGTCTAATTAAAACGTAATTACGATACAAAAATCTACGTATATATGTGGCTTTAAGGTATTGATGTAGTGATGTGTCAATGACACGTAATCGTCTGTGTGTAAGTGCTATTTCCAATATGATTATCTGTATTTAGGATCCCCTTAACGACGTCGATTTTACTTGAAAACTCTGTCATTGCATGTAACAATAATATGATGCATGTGCGTGAAGTTAGCACCGCCAGCACAAATTTTATTTTATTTTTTTTGAAAAAAAGCATCGATGATTAATCGTTAGAACTCTTCGGGGGGCTACTAGAACTCGTATCAGATTGCCGAATTTCTTTAAAAAAAAAAATTTTTTTCTGAAAAAATTTTTTTGAAAAAAATTTTGGAAATTCGGTGTTTTCTTGAGAAGCTGATAGCCCCCCAAAGAGTTCTATCGATTGTCCTCTATAGACCAACGTGCTAAAATGAACGGTTTAGAAGTTATAGCTCTTCAAAGTTGCAGAATCGTGAAGTTGGCCCCCCCCGTAATTTCAAATGGTGTTTTCGCTGCTTTAATCAATAGAACTCTTCCTAAATTTGATAGAGAACTCTAGAACTCTTCGGGGGGCAACCAGAACTCTGCTTATTTTTTCAAAATTTTGACAATGAGGGGCCAGCTTCACAGATGTGATTTCTATTTCTTTCAATCAAAAAAAAGTTTTACGTAAAAGATATGACACTCAATCCATTTTAATCCATAATGTGGGATTGAATCTACAGAATTTGTATTCCTTTTAATAAAAAAAAAAGTTTTGCGAAAAAAATAAGCCATGCAATTCATTTTAATCCATGACATAGGATTGAAATGACGTAATTCTTATTCTTTTAATCCAATGCAGGTTTGAGAGCTTTAAATCCATTTTCGTCCATAATACAAGATTGGAAGAAAGTGTGAGTCTTATTCTTTTCAGTTGAAAAATAGTTTCGTTAAAAAGATAAACCATGTAATCCGTTTTAATTCTTGATATTGTATTAAAATGACGTAATTGCTATTATTTCAGTCCAAAACAGATTTAAAAACCTCGAATTCAGGGATGGCCCTATAAGGGCTTCTGGCACACAAAAAACTTAAGGCAGGAAGACTTAGCAGTAAGCGAATTGACCAATCACAGTAGAGGCCGTAAGGCCATAACTTAAGAAGCAGTAGCAAATCCACAACGTTGATTTCCTTACTGCTTACGTCTTACTGCCTTAAGTCTTTGTGTGACAAGGCCTTAACAGGTGTAATCTTATTCTTTTCAATAGAAAAAATTTCGCGGATCATGAATCTATTTTCATTTATGACATAGATACAAAATTATACATTTTTACTTCAACAATGCACAAAGATTTTCTATCTACATGGATAGAAAGTGATTCAATTTTACTACATTCAATTCCCTTCCATCCATATATGCATGAATCAAGAATTTTGATTCAAATTAATTAACTTATAAATACAAAGATAACGCTTGTCATATTTAAAAAAAACAACAAATGATGATAGTAAAATACGGTATTAAAAATAAGCAACAAAATAAAAGATGTCAATATCTATCAAATTATTCCATAAATTTACAAATGAGAAACGTTTCGACTTTTACATAAGTCCTTTTTAATCTCATTGATATAATATACACAATAATATAAATTGTAACATTAAAACGAAATAATATGATTAATCGGTCAAATTATTGTCCATCAAGTCAGAAGTAAAAAGTATAAAAATTGTTTCGCAAGCCAAACCAAGAAAATTATCTGCATCGTAATTCTAAATAAAACATGCTTATTAAGAAATAAATTGAATAATTTAAATCAAAACTGAAAATATATATTGAAGTTACGGCAATTAGATGCTATGTGCAATTTTCTTCTTTCAAGTGAAACAATATAAACTAAGAAATGATCTGTACTGTACGACAGTTGTCCCAAGAATGATTAAATTAATTAAAACACATAAAAAATTTTCAATCTATTTTAATCTCTTTTCAGATGCTGGGTGGGTACAAAAGTGAGCAAATTCACTAGAATATTAATAATTTAATTGGTCAGTAGGTATCTAATGAATTTTCTCACTTTTGTAATTTGCTCCTTACTTTACGTATAAATAAAAAAAATGATGACAAGGACGATATAAGAGTCAAAAAGAATTTTCGTTCAACAATAAAACATATAATCAGTCAATATTTCCAATAAAATTAATTTAAACATTACTTAACACTAAATCGCCTACAATTAACTATGATAATAAAATTACAATAAAAATAAGTATTAATAAATATAAAAAACGTTACAAGTTTCGGCTCTCGACGTGAAAAATGTTAAGTAATGTTTAAATTAATTTTATTGGAAATATTAACTGATTATACGTTTTATTAAACGAAAATTCTTTTTGACTCTTATATCGCCCTTGTCATCATTTTCTTTATTTTTACATGAGTAATCCTTATCTCTTTCTTATTTTGTTATTTACATATAAATACACAATCGAGTCTCCAGTATCGTCTGCTACGATTGCCCCGCGCATGAATATAGAGACTGAAGGAAAAACTGGTGTCGCACTCACCAGAACTTTGGTGAAGCGCCTCTCGAGCTCGACGGCATCCGGCATCGGTTGTCTGGGCGCGTTACGCATACTGCCGCTGCGCGTGTGAGGTCCGCTCAGACTGCCCATGCCCATGTTCAATTGACACGCGTGATGAGGCATGCCAGCCTTCACGCTGCCGACGAAAACCTCACGTACACCACCACCATCGCTCTCCCCGCTGCGACTCTGCACGATACCCATATTTCCGCCGTAGCGTTCGCGCGCGCGCTCGCACTTCCTCGCGGCGCCCGCCGGCGGATACTACGGACGGAAATCTTCGGAGAGACTCGCTCCAACTGTATTACTATTGTACTACTGTTACCCTGGATTCCTCGACGCAGCGCGACGACGCACCCGAGAAACGTACAGCGATGATACACATATATGTGCGCACATGCACGCGCGCGCACGCACACTCCCTGTCAACGACGGCGCATCACATGCGCATCTACGGGGAAACGTCAACAACGGGCAACAGTACAGTCACGCAGCGCATCCTCGTTCACGTCGATGGAGCACTTAGGAGGAAAGCTGATAAATGGATGAGGGAAAGCAGTTCGTGTCGCCGTGTGCAATGGGTATCGCCAAGCGGGTGTCCATCGCAAATACCAAGACGTGTCCGTCCGCTCTATTCTCGCAAGGCACACAACTCGGTCCGTGTTTAGTTACACGAAACGTTCTCACACGCACACACACACACTGCCACCACCCAAATCCACAACACGACACGAACTGTGACTCTACTCTTCCGACAACTCGCGAGTCGCGATCCTCGCGACCGTCCGTCCGCGGCGCACTCGTCTGCGCCTGCGTACAGAATCCCACAATCAGGCTGCGTTCCGAGTTTAAGGTGCCTTTTCACGAGCTGCTGAAACTGCCCGTTCCAGCGACAAAAAACGAACATGACGCTTGCTATTCGTCAATTTTTATCACGTGACCTTTTTTGTTTCAGCAGCTCGTGAAAAGGCACCTTAAGGCATAGAACTCTATTGTAAATCCGGGCCAAGATGTGAACCCGCCCTCGAGCATCAGCATGAAAAGGCACCTTTATTAACAGATATCTGCGTTTTTGACAGTTTCGAACCGCAACTCTGCTCCGCTGAGCTTATTCCAGGTTCCAGATCGTTTTGTTGTTGCAACAGCGGCTGCAATGTTCAGCTTTTTAGGGATAGTTTGCACTAACTAGAGAGATTCGCGTGATATGTGAATTACGATCACAGAAAATGGCCGAATCCGAACAGAGAAGTAATAAAGATGGTTGTAATACAGCGTCGTCAAAGGAGACGATGGTGAAACAGGAGAAGCGTGACAGTACGTTAACGAATGGCGGGAAGGGCTCCAGCGATGATGCTGATAGCTTCGAAGAGTCACCGCTCGATATAGGCGAGCATTATCTCGTTCGCCGATCAGCTGACTCCTGGCGTGTGTAACAATTTTTATCTTAATTTTTCTTAACCTTGAAAATTAAATTATTACCGATTTTCCATCATGTTTTTAGTTCCTCATATTGTTATATTATGAGATTTTACCATAATAAGAATTCTCTTTTTTGTACTTTTATTATGATTATTTTATTGTACTTGAACTTTAAGTTAATAGGCAGAATTCTGTACTTTTGTTTGATTTTATTACTCATCATTTTATTGTTACATAGATCCTGCTGAAATTATCCAAACACGTTATAATGAAAATGAAAGACATTTTGAATATTACGTCCACTATGACGGACATAACAGAAGATTGGACGAGTGGGTGCCTCGTGATCGAATTATGTGTAGCAGATTTGATATGACTGAAATGGAACGGCATGATAGGAATTCTGGAACTGATTTATTAGCAGATTCTTCTGATCGTAAAATCACTAGAAATCAGAAGAGACGTCATGATGAGATTAACCATGTACAGAAGGTAAATATATCTATTGAATAGAATCATATTGCTGCGTAAATAAAAAATTTATTAGTCATATTTATTAGATATAATTTTCAAACACACGCCAACGAAACGATACTTGTTTATATACACATATATGGATTAATTGTTTTAGTAAATATTTATTTTAGGTTTCACTTAACCAATTTCAATGTCCTTTAGATATATTGTATGGGAGAGTGTCCCGAGTGATTCCCCGCAAGATAATTAAGTAGTGGATGGCATTAGTTTAGGAGATAAGATAACTTTCATAAGTGAACTGTTGCATGTAAATTTCAATGCAAAGTGAAAGCTATCTCACACCAACAAATGGGTTGGGTTATAATAACTTATTCTTATCATCAATAAGACTTAGAAATTTGTACAGTCGCATATTGAAACTCTTGTTAACAGACTGCGAGAAGTACGTTGACTGTTCACAAAATACTTGTGACTGTGTGACTTTGACTTTGTTCACATTCTTTAAGAGATCAATGCAGTATATACAAACTTCACTATTCGTATTATACTCCTTACATCAGTATTATTTTCTACATATTATAGAAGTCCCATATAATATAAAGGCTATGAGCCAAAAATATATATATTTAAATCAATAACAAAACACTAAAGAATATAATAAATACATTGAAAAGACATAAACAATTACTACAGAAACAAAAGAGGCATTTGATAAACGGACCTCGTTTGGGTCATCCTTAATGTTGAGACGTATAAATTCAAATGATAATTAGCGAACCTTATCAAATAATGAAGTTATTTGTTGCACCATTCCTAGCTTCATCATATGAGCGATGTTAGCGATGTTGCTGATTATTATTATTAATTGCTGTTTTACATTTGTATTAAACTTTTGATTGTATCTCATCAAAGTAAAGTAACCTGTTGATTTTCATCTTTCAATTAAAGGGCTGGATTCTGTAAAGGGATACGCGTGGATTACATGAGATAAGTATTGTCCGTAAGGCTAATTTTGGACAAATTTCAATTTTAACGACTGATTCATGTAGAAAATTTCATAGCGCATTTTTTTTTGTCTTTAAATAAAATTTGTAACTTTTTTTTTATGTTATAAACAAAAAAAGTAATTTTTTAATGAAAAATATCTACGTTATTTATTATAGAAGTTTAATTTACTATATCTTCTAAACTAATGCCGTCCCCCACTTAATTCTTGTGGGGAATCACTCAGGACACTCTCCCCTATAATATATCTTAAGAACATTGAAATCAATGAGGTGTCACCTAAAATAGATATTTACCATTGTTCTTATAAGATAAAATAGAAAATTCTTATACATTTTGTACATGCGTTCTAAGTATTTATACAAAATAAATATTGTTTCAAACATAAAATATACACAAGAACTTTGTTTTACATGTTATTACTGAATGTAATACATATTAGTATATTTTTATTATTTTAGACTTATGCAGAAATGGATCCTACTACAGCGGCATTGGAAAAAGAACATGAAGCAATAACAAAAGTAAAGTACATAGATAGAATACAGATTGGTAATTATTATTCATACACGTAATCCAATTAATGAAGAAAAGGATCTCATAATTTCTAAAAATTTGTTTGTAGGCAAATATGAAATTGACACTTGGTATTTCAGTCCATATCCAGAAGAATATGGTAAACAATCAAAACTCTGGATTTGTGAATATTGTTTAAAATATATGCGACTCGAGAAAACTTATAGATATCACATGGTATATATATATATATATATATATATAAAAGACAAAAAAGTATATTTATTCAGCTTTTATTAAGAACATGCACCATAATTATGATATATGTCTGTTTCAGAGTGAATGTACTCATAGACAACCAGTTGGAAAGGAAATTTATCGAAAAGGAACATTAAGTATTTGGGAAGTAGATGGCAGAGAGCACAAAATTTATTGTCAGAATCTGTGTTTGTTAGCAAAATTGTTTTTAGATCACAAAACTCTATACTTCGATGTAGAGCCATTTCTTTTTTACATCTTATGCGAGGTGGATAAGCACGGTGCACATTTAGTTGGCTATTTTTCAAAGGTACAGTACAAATTTAATAAAATATTCTTATGTATCTATTTTAATAAAATAATCTCTCTTTAGTAAAATTATTGTATTATTTTATTTTAAAAAACAAACAGTGATGAGTTTGTCTAATTTAATAAGTTGATGTTTTTATCAAAAATATAATTATTTGTGCTATTTTAATTTATTTAGAAATTATATTTTTCGAGTTTTTTAAAATTTTATATAAATATTTTTCTTTCTCTCTCTCTCTCTCAACAAATTTGATTCTATTTTTAGGAGAAAGAATCACCCGACGGTAATAATGTTGCATGTATCCTAACTCTACCACCTTTCCAAAGACAAGGCTATGGTAAACTACTGATAGCTTTTAGTTATGAATTAAGTAGAATTGAACAAACAGTTGGAAGTCCAGAGAAACCTTTAAGCGATTTAGGAAAGTTATCTTATCGCAGTTATTGGAGTTGGATTCTGTTGGAAATCCTTCGAGATTTTAGAGGGACTCTTAGTATTAAAGATCTTAGGTGAGATATATAAATATCAATCATACATATTATACTAAAGAATGTTTCGGTAGTAGTAAATAAAAAATACCAATTTATTTGCAGTCAAATGACCAGCATCTCACAGACTGATATTATCTCGACATTACAAAGTATGAACATGGTTAAGTATTGGAAAGGACAGCATGTTATTTGTGTCACACCCAAATTAGTAGAAGAACACATAAAAAGCAGTCAGTATAAAAGGCCGCGTCTTACAGTCGATAATAGCGCATTAAGATGGGGAGCACCGCCTCGGAAGAATGTAAAACTCGGCAAGAAGTAACGCTTAAATGGGTGATGTAATATTTTTCTAATTAATGATCATTTAATAATTATATAAAATTTAAAAATTCGATATGTCCAATGTTAATTTACAAGTGGCATCAATTTGTTGGCTATTTCGTAGCATGTTTACAAATACGTTTATAATTTGATAAACAATACAAATCATGATACGAAATTTTGTCGCTAAAAATATAATGTAATATTTATTACTAAACAGAAACATAACTTTTAAGTTTTGACGAATACGATTCATTGATTCAAAAAAGATATTAAATTTGCGATCTGCGAAATACATTTTTCTGCTAAAGTAGGAAATTTAAACATGTACATTTATATGCTTTTGATGAGTCCCTGAACGGGATTTAACAAGCTCTATTTATTAAATGTATCTCAGCAAATGATACATGTACTATTAGAATTTATGTAAGCTTATTAATAAAAGATGTGTACTCAAATAGAAGAAAGTTTTCAACAAAATTTTTTGTAACAATAATACAGGGTGCGTCACCAAAATCCGGACAAATTACGATTTAAATTTTCCACTATATTGTGCCTCCGCCAAAGGATATTGTTGGCTTTTCAAGAAAGCCTGATGTTTCTAGTGAACAGTCATGTCCTCAAAATGGCCGTGAAACCAAGTGCGGAGTATAATCGAAGAGCTTTCGCGCTGGGTGCTCAGCACCTTATTTCAATGGAAATAATTTGATTTTTTGGATACCTGAGATCAATCGTTTATATGTTGGTGTAAGCAAACCAACAATGCGTCGAATTGCGGAGAAGGACCTTCGATACAAATCGTACACATTAAAAATACGACAGATGCTCTCTGAGGCTGCCAGGACAAGGCGAATTGCTTGCTGCAATTTGCTATTGTATTTCTTGAAAAACAAATTTAAATCCTTTGGATTACTACTTATGAAGCGTAGTTGAAAGGGTCACTAACAAGTCTCGGCATCCTAATGTGATGTCATTAAGGACCACTATTGAGGCAACATTCGTCGGCATGGACAGCGCTACATTACAGCGTGCGTGTGAACGCTTTAGACCGAGAATAGAAGCCATTCAAGCAAATGGGGGATATAAAGAATAATTATGCTCTATAGGGATCCCCAAGTGCTACGTAAAAGGATTTTTGTAATATTTAATTTTTCATTAAAAACATTTTGTTTAGGATTCCCCGTTGGAGTTATTATATTTATAAGGTTCTCGAATTCTTCGAACGTCTGTCTAGCGATTGCGATAGACTGTTTTTCCCTTTTCCCCGTGGTCGTCAAGCCTATCAATAGATTTCGCCGAAATCAGCTGTGCATGCTCCGATCGCAGACCTTCTCTAGCCGTCAGCAGTTAAACATCTCTTGCCAAAACACAGTTTTTGCCTCGTTTGTGTTTGTTACGTCTCGTATCGGTCGAAGCAAGTCACGCTGAGTAACGATTACTTCGGCGGTTTAAAAAACGATTGAAATCGTCGCGATTATTCGGAATGCATTTGCGGCAATTTGTACTACTCTACATAGTAGAGTCGATCGCCGATCGGAGCATTCATATTAAGACATTTCGAGTATCGGTTACAGCCCAGCGGAACGATTCAGAGTGCATCGCGTCACCAATCGCTTCTCAAGATTTCGCATCGATACTTAATAAAGAACATGAATTGATAATATAAAATTCAAAGTAGAGAGAAATTTGATCGATCCTTCCTAAAAGGGCTGTTCCAACAGCCTATGTCATTACCGAACAGCATGTCACTAAAGGAGCTATTAGGAAACAAAGAGTTCGCGCATTTAAATATACATGGTTAGACGAAGATATTTTTAAAGAATTTATATTTGCATATATTGTATAATATTACACTTATTTTATTGTTGGTTTTACTTTTATTTTATTTGTTACTTAATTTTCTAGAAATTTATGAATATCTTTCAAAAATAATACTGGGGCTGTAGAGCGCCCTATTTTGCTTAAGTACGGATCTTTAATTGCTTATACATAATTTCCACATCCAAGCTAGACTGTTATAGGCTTCGTATTTGTACTAGTTATATTCGTACATTGACGGTCTTTAGATTTGAATATTGTTTATCAAAATTATTTTTAAACGCTATAATTATATTTTACAATTTTATTTCAACACAGCACACTACGCATCATATAATTTTAGGAGCGTTCAATAAAATTTTCAAACGGTTGAAATGCAACCTGATACACTATTAAAACGCGAACTTCTGCTGAACACAGCCAATAACTTATAATAACAATACATTGATGCAATTAAATATCCAACGTTTTCTTTTCTATAAACAAATAAACTAATATCACACTTATATCTATATTGTTGACTTATTATCACATAAATTAGCATTTATATTTTTTATTAATCATTAATAAATTAACATACCATTTATATCTTTTAAAATTGTTTATTATTTGTGTATAAACTACATTGTAATAATAATTCATGTAAAATATTGTTATATACAAATGTACAATATACAAAAGGCACGATATATCTACATTCTTTAGCTTACATATAATAAAATACAAGATAATAAAGTAAAAATACGAAACATAGAAAGTACATATAATTAAAAAATATTACAAAAATTTATTATCAATAATTGTTCATAGTACCAATTAAAAAATTAAATATATTATTGTGCTTTCAAACGTCACGGATTATTGTTCATCATGCGTCTATACCAGTTACATTATTTTTGTTTACTACTATTATATCGTTTTTTCATTGTATTTTTTTAATTGTATTTCGATGATACACAGAACACTCTTTTATACTTTTAAAGAGACATCATTATAGAAAGAGGAAGGGAGGAAGGGAGAGAGAGAAAGAGAAAGAGAATATACGATTTAAACAATTTAGCTTCGTTACATTATATGTATACATAGGCTGTAAGTTATGAGACTGTTATTTATTTCACTGAATAATGGAGTAGATTTTGATGTAAACTTCTAACAGAAATATTACACGTTAAAATACCTTCTAATTACAAATTCAAAAAAAAAGAATTTTAAATAATTAAATTTAATTCTTCGTGATCACACTGGGGTCAAAACTGATCCCAAAACACATTTAATCTGTAATTTTTTTGGCTTCGAAGTTTGAGTATACAGTAATCGGTTAAATGCATTATGAAATTATTTTGACTCCGGTATAACTATTATGAAACTTTTAAGAAGTAACTACAAAGAATTTAAAAAATAAGAATTCATAATCAACTTATTTTTTATCTTTTCTTAAATTTGATTTTGACAAAATTTTCATTTAAACCTTCGTTAACTTTTTTAATATCAGATATAAAAATTTTGAAAAATTTTACGTAATACGATAATTTTTATTTTATTTTTTTTCAAAAAACTTCAATTTCTTTAATTCGAACCAACTTGATTTTTAAATATTTTATGTTATATGTTATAAAATAAGGTAGTTTTGTGTTTACAATTTATGTTATATTAATATAAATTATATGATAATTTGTCCACTTCTATTCAGAATGTATACTTTGCTACAAGTGTTCAGCATTAATATGAAAGAATATTATCCGAGTTCCATAGAGTTCCATGGAAACGATCATTTTTTTAACATTAAATTTAAATGAAATATGAAGAGCATGGTTGCACTAGAAGTAATGAGAATACTTGAAATTAATCACATTATCTATGTATACATAACATACACAATCTATTATTCCTTCGTTTTAATATTTATATCCTCGTTTTTAACTATACGAAAAAAAAGTAAATAAAATAGTCATTCCTATTTCCCTTTAATTTACAAATGTAAGTCAATAAAAGTATACACACACATACGCACGCACTTACACACACACACACACACACATAATATTAAAATGCATTTAAGCCAAACGTTGAAGAAAAATCGTTATATATATTTCTCCAACATTTGGCTTAAATGTATTTTATACAATTTTTTTTATGACATGAAATATATTAAATAGATTAAATTAGATGTTATCTCAAAATCATTTTAGAGAATTTGAGTAAAATAATATAAAAATTATATTTTGGAACTTTTCAAGAAACATATCATATTTATTACAGTCTCACACAATTTATGTTATGATAAAATTTCAAATTTGTGTCATTATATGTATATATTTTTGTTCTATTCATAAATAGGTTAATAGACACATCCATCATATATCAACATACAGTTTCAATTAAATAACCGCAGTATAAGATATATATCAAATGCACTATTAACATTATTTTTCGAATTTTAACAGCTATGACTTGACTATTTAAATATCAAAAGAATTTTCTGTTAAGCTGAGTTGTTCATTTTATAGAATATGATTACTAGAACTTATACTTATAAATCTGTTTGTCTGAGAGAGATAAATATCAATGTTTTTTTTTTTATCTCTTGTGAATCTTTTTATAAAAATTACAGATGTTCTCTCTGTGTAAGGGGTATTAACATATTAATCGTAAACAATATACACAAATAATAACTAGTATAAAAACAAGGTATGTTCAAGACAATACTATTATTACAAAAACGACGAAATTGGACCTGGTTATCTTTATAGGAATGTAAAAATATTATTTACAAAATTATACTAATTACCAATGATTTTTTATACAATCAATTGTTTGTATGAAATAAGATTTATGTATAAAAGCGCTTAAATGCGATATATTTTTTTCTTAATATTTTTTTTTATATTATACATAATAAACAGACGTACAGCATATATACATAATACACGCACACATATACATACATATATACATACACATGTGTAATTTAATACATAATTAGAATAACTCTGGCTAATAATGAAAACATGCGTATTATAAATTTATTTATTAATAAAATTATTCCGCTTTATTAAACTTTTACACATTAAAACAAAGATTTTATGTAATAAATAATCTATAAAATTGGAATGGCTTGTAGCATAATGACGTTTGGAAAAATATGTATTGCACATGTACCGTATACATACTTGTGTACAGAGTCCTGTGATATCAGAAAAAGAGCTAAATGTTAGATGAAAAAATAAGTCGAAAACGTATAGTTTTTTCAAGAGGCTTTATTTAAAAAAAAAGTCGACTTATGCGCCGGGTATGTGTGCATTTAATTATGTCTTGACTTATAGATCGGAATGTAAACTATTATCTCTATTCATGTTTGTATTCCTTGTTGTACTGGGTAATCGAAAATACATAATAAAAATAAGACATTTACGGACAATAAATTTTATTACATTTACATATAAATTGTTAAAAATGTTATCCATTCTATCAATTTATTTAAGAAATTTATTTCAAAGAGCAGAATTATATACTTATATAATTCTGCTCTTTGAAATAAATTTCTATGAACGCTTTCTGACGTGTTCTAAATAATTTTAATTTATAAATTAAATCTGTAGATACCCAGCGAATATTTAAAGTACAATTTCTCGAAAACAAAGCCTATTATAAAATTCTACTTTTTCGATTTTTTTCATGTAAAAAATAATCTCCTTCTCGATTGTATCACCAGTTATGAATTTTATGTATGTATGCGCATGCGTGTGCAGACCAAATGCACTTAGTGTCTGCTAATTATTAATAACGCTCATGGACAGATATAGCAAACTAAACAAGTCAAAACTGTCAAACTATCATTTTGTAATTTAAAAATAGTTAACAAAATATTAATTATTAAAGATCACTGAATGAATGTGTATTCGCTCGGTGTAATGCCAAATGTAAGCGCGCCACGAGATACAACTCATATGATTGCCTAGAGATGGAACGAAACCGTGAAACTCGAAGCTTAAAAAAGTTTCGAGTTTCGAAAACTCAAAATTTGGGGAGTTGTTTAACGTATAAAAATTATTTTTTGATTATACACATAGAATTCAATTAATCTATCTCCAACTAATCATCAACATTATTACATAAAATCTTTAGGTACAATTTATATGCATATGCACACAGTACAAAAATACTAGCATTTGTTACCAGAAACATATAGTTTCATAATTTATATTATTAAAGAATACATGCTTTTACTTTCTTCAGAATTTTTGGTATACTACAATATTCAGTCCAATTGTGTCAGATTTTTGAAATCGACATTTATTTGCAATTTAAAATAACAAAATTCATAAACAAATATGTATATGTGTCAACAAATACATTATTAAATTTATGATACTAGATTAGATATTCGGATCAAATTAAATATTAGATATATTTCATATAAATTGTTGTTCTATTCTGGTAAATAATATAAGAAAGTAAAAAATTTGATTAATTCGCACAGTATAAAAAAAATAATACTGATTTTGTTTTTCTTTTAAAAGTGTGATAATTAATAAAGGATCAGTTATCAAATATACAGAATAGACAAATAAAACTTATTACACTTATGACATGATATCATTACATTGAAAATCATTAAAAAATTGAATGAAAATTATTAAATTAAAAACAGCTGCTATTATATTTCTTTAAAATTTATCATTTTGTACTTCATAATATTAAATTTAAGAAATAGAGAAGAATTTCTTCTATATTAAATACATAAAAATACATATAATGCATGATACATAATGTATAAAAAATTAAATATCTTCATAAAAAGAGATAAAGAATCATAATATTCTTATATATTATATAATAATAATAGCAGCCTACAATTTATTTATAATATACACAATGTGAGAAACAAAAAGATTTAAATATTATTATATCCAGGATTGGGAAATATTAATTATTTGTAACTTAAGATGCTTTCTTCATGCTGACGTTTGGCATTAATTTTTAGCGTCAAAACAGGTTAAATGATAAAAATTAACAAATATCAAGCGTTTTAACGCTAATAATGATCGTCTAACGTCAGTATAAAAAAAAACACTTTTACAGTTACTTTTTTAAGTAACTTCAATGTTCCTTTTCCAACTGTAACTGTAACTCTCAGTAGCCTTTTTTGTTGCTTTGTTTATTGTATTTTAAGATTGAGAGTTTTAAATAGTATAGATTATTTTTGTTTGAAATTGAATCTTCACGTAATTACATTTCTTTTAGTAACTAGTAACTAATTTGAGTTACTTTTACAGTTACTTTACACTTATTTATTTTTAAACTTATTTTTTAATTTAATGTGACTGGCTAGAATCTGAAGCTAGTTGCGTTACTGCCTCTACTTATTGTACAGAAAACAAAGGATGTGTTCAAAATACAAACAATAACCTTTAATTTAATTTTGCTTAATGTCCACTGGTTCTTTATCTCTCGTAAACGAATTATCTGTACAAATATCACATTAATAGTAGCGTTTTACAATTTAATCATGCTTATTGTCAATGTCTACTGGTTCTTTATCTCCAAACAGCTATCTACAATGAAAGTAATAAGTTGTAATAAGAAATAATAAATTATAAGCAGTAAGAAATCGACCAACTACACTCAAATAATAAAAAGAATCAATTAAGATTGATTAATTTCTTACTACGAAATATTACTCCCTATTGTCTAATATTGTAGACAGTCTATAAATGCGAATCTATACGAACTTATTATAATATCTGTAAGGCAATAAAACGTAAGCAGTAAGCAAAGTAAACATCACAGTAGAAAACATAAAGTTTACTGTCTTAATTTTCTATCATGATTAGATAAATTCACTTACTATTTACATCATACTTCCTGACGTTTTTCTATATACTTCTGGCTTAATATTTTTAACTTTTAAATAATTATACAGGATATATCAAAAGTTTGGAAACAATCGAATATCTTGAAAACAAAGCATTTTCGAGAAAAATGTTTCAGACATAAGAGAGACTAATAGTTTTAAAAGATCTATTTACTGAATCACATCTGTTTGATCTTGAGTGACATCACCAAGGTCTGGTCAAGATTAGATTAAATCAAGATTAGGTTAAATAAATTTTTTTAATGGGACACTATTTTTAGTTTCAAAAATGAGTAATAGGTCGAGTAAAAAGCTTTTCAAAATATTATAATAAAGTCATTTTTTACTAAATTTTGATGTCATAAGCCACGAAAGTTACAGTACCGCCGGATACACCCCATCTAATATGTACAAAACATGTAATCAATCTTTTTCTTTGTTGGTCTTAATAATATCAAAATGTTACTCATATTGTTCTGTAATGATAACAAAAAAGGAGAAACTGAAGTTATTTTTTGAATAACTATAACTTGTTATTTTTTAAAATAGGTGAAACCGTAACTAGTTACTTTTTGAAACAAAACAAAATCTATAACTGTAACTGACTACTTTTACAAAGTAACTTTCTCAACCATGAATTATATTAAATAACATTGCTTCTTCGGAAAAAAATGGGTGAACTTTTTCCACAGCAACTTGAACACAAATTGGTTAGCTTCATTTGGTTTATATGGCTTGAGAAACTAATATTTGGTTTTCTTATTTAATCATTTGAGTGCCAAAAACGATTGCAAAAACTTACGTCATGTCAAATCTAAAAATCATCATGTAGAAGCACGATTATGAATATAAAAAGAGCAATCATTCTCTTTGGCATTTCGTACGATTAATATATTCAGTAATAAAAAAAATTAATCTTAAGTAAAAAAAAAATAAGTTAATTGTGGATTGTGAATTTTGGTTTAATATATCAACCAGTAATAATCTTTTATATATATAGTATATACACACACATATAGTATACACACACACACGCGCGCGCGCACATATAATTCAATGTTTTTCCATGATATATATAGGATGTGTTAAGAAAAACGCTATTTGTGCTATTTTATCTTCATGGTTCGTACATACAACAAGGATAGAATGACACAAATAATACTAATAACGTCTCTCCGAACACAGCCATAGGCTATAAAAACAACATAAGAATTTAAACTGAATTATTTGCAACTGATCCTTTCTTTTTATACAAACCATTATCGTAGAAATTATTGACAATATATAATAGAATACAATATTATGTACAATAGAATTTGTAGTGATCTCGAAATCGTTCAATATTTACCAAAAGTATAATGAAAACGTATCTCATACATACATACATACATACAAATATACATACATACATACGTACGAAGATGCTTAATGTAAAAAGTGTAAGCAAAGCGAACAAATATTATGATTCACCCTGTACACACATATACACATACATACATACATACATACATACATACATACATACATACATACATACATACATACATACATACATACATACATACATACACACACACACGTACGCACGCACGCACGCACAGGCTGAATCATATAACGTACGGTCTCAACGTTTTACCATGAGAGATGAATACTTCTCTCTTAGGCATGATCTTCACACTCTTTTCAATTACAATCAGTAATTCATCTCCTATGATCCGTTGAGTATTGAGATTATAGGTCTGTCCGCCTTATTTACACTTTGCTTACACTTTTCACTAAATTGAGGTAAATATATATCGGGCGTCGAAGAGAAAGAAAACGAAGATGCTTAATGTAAAAAGTGTAAGCAAAGCAAACGAATATTATGATTCACCCTGTACACACACACATGCACATGCACACGCACGCAATGTTTATATTTTTATTTATGAACACGCACATGTATGTATACGCACGCATACATAGTGTATATATAAAGTTAAATTTTTTTTAATATATCTTTATATTAGGCAGTAATTTATAGTAGGCAGTTTTTCTTCTTTACTATAAATGTATCTATATATGAAGTAAATATTCAAAAGTTGTATAATTCATACATATATATTGTCTTATCAAAATGTGTTTTGACGTAGTGTATATTGCAATATTCTTCAAAAACTACAAATTGGATTAATAATATATTAAATGTGAATTTCTGACGCATACCTTTGTTTTACTAGCTGTTTTATCTGGTTATTCACTCCATTTCTACACTATTGAAGCATAAGAGATTCTAAGTTTCGGTGCAGAATAGTATCCTTCACAGCATTAAAGACAACTTTAATATTTTCTGTATCTACTGCAGTGGTGAAATGATGAAACAACGGTTTCCTTGGATCCCTTTTGACCGAGACGAACATATCGAGGATAAAATTTTGCACGTCCTTCATGGAATGTGGATCACCCGCAAATTGTGGAAAATACAAACGGATATTTGTATCCTGTGACCTCACTTTTTTATCGAGCAAATCCGTTTTGTTTAAAAACAGAATTATAGACACACCACAAAATATCATGTTGTTCACGATTGTATCAAATATATTCTTAGATTCTTCCAATCTGTTAGTTCTCCTATAAGATTAATTGCAAAAAAGCATTATCATTTATTTTAATCTTCTTGTAAAGTAAACAAAAAAAATAACTTACCTATCTTCCAACAAGACCTGATCAAATTCCGATGATGATACAAGAAAAAGTATAGATGTCACGCAGTCAAAGCATTGATACCATTTTTGCCTTTGAGATCTTTGACCGCCAACATCAACAAAGAGGAATGGAATATTATTAATCGGTATTACAAATTCAGAAATTCCTTTTGTTGCCTTTCTACAGTGTAGAATATCCTGATGTGTCGGTGTATAATCCTAAAAAATATTTATACACTTTATAAATAATAACAAAAATTAAAAATAATATATCCACAAATACATTTTTCTTTACACTTTACAATAAATAAAAATATATTTAATTGTTGTAATTATAAATTGTAAAAAGTATTACCACTCTTGCAATCCTATCAAGATTATCTAAGAAGTACTGGACAGAATCACTCTGGAAATATAAAATCACGTATACAAATATAATATAATCGTTATGTATACAGAGAGGGGCATTTAAAACAGGTCACCTGAATAACTCGCTTGTTTTTGACAATAGAAGAAAAAGTGTCAAACAAAAGTTGCTTGGTTTCGAGGGGCACATAATGTGATGTCAATAATTGTTTTTTTGGTGGAGGCGCTAAAAAGATATGAAGGTCACCTCCACTTTTTTAAATGGAATTATGTAATTTTTTTTGTGATTCCTCTAATTATTTTGCATATAAAGGTATTAAGGTAGAGATACCAAAAAACCAATAGTTTTCGAGATATTTTACACTTTATTTTGATACATATTGACACAAAATGTTAAACTCGTAAACTGTTGACTTTTTGATTATCGTACCTTAATACTTTTGTGAACAGAATAATGAGATAAATCAAATGATGTAAAGAAAACGCATAATTGCGTATTTAAAAAAATTATCCATTTTGTATACATATTTTTTTTAAAAGCTATGTGTTTTCTTTACACCATTTGATTTATCTCATTATTCTGTTCACAAAAGTATTAAGGTACGATAATCAAAAAGTCAACAGTTTACGAGTTTAACATTTTGTGTCAATATGTATCAAAATAAAGTGTAAAATATCTCGAAAACTATTGGTTTTTTGGTATCTCTACCTTAATACTTTTATATGTAAAATAATTAGAGGAATCACGTTATCTAAAAAAAATTACATAATTCCATTTAAAAAAATGGAGGTGACCTTCATATCTTTTTAGCGCCTCCACCAAAAAAACAATTATTGACATCACATTATGTGTCCCTCGAAACCAAGCAACTTTTGTTTGACACTTTTTCTTCTATTGTCAAAAACAAGCGAGTTATTCAGGTGACTTGTTTTAAATGCCCCTCCCTGTATAGCTCATAGTCTTGATTTGAAATATATCGTTTTATACAAACACATAAATTAAGAAACAATATAGAAGTAATAAATAATTATTACATTTATATTGGCTGCACAAACACATATACGCATGCACAAAATTTGTATCTTTACATTTAACAAAAAAAGAGAGAAAAAGATCTTACTAATTGGAATTCTCTTCTCCTGTCGAACGCTCTTTTAATCGATGCATCCGTCCATAAACTCTGCAATGCTGGCACATAATGTAGAAATAATCTAGTATCCAGCACCATAGTATTCTCAAACTTGAGTAATTGAAAACCGATGTCATAATTCTTAGAATTCTCCCAAGGAATATTTAGTTTATCCCGTGCATCTACTAGAACCTTCATACCCTTTATTATATTCTGATAGATTACATGTTGGTATTCCTTAATCAGTTCAGGCTGAAAAAATATAACACATAATATCAACTCTAATACTAAATAAAAGAAACTAAAAAAGAGAAATACCATATGATGTTTATGGTTTTATAATATACTTTGTGATATGACATTAAGTATTAAGAAAAATATATTTAATGTTTAAGATGAAATTAATGATAAGTGCTACTTTTATCTACAATTAAATGTTTAATGTATTGCCATTTTCAATAAAAAATATTTATTCTAACTAAAATGAGTTTCAGTTTCGAAATTTTCAATCATTTTTAAATGATAAATTATAAATATTTTAAATGATAAATGATAAAATACTTTGTAAAAATTAACTTTAAGATGTGAAAAAATATCACATGTTAAATTGATCTTAATGCTTCTTTCATCACAGTCCGTGGTCTTGTTCCTTATTTTTTTTATCTTCTATGTATTTTACATAATTTATTACACATATAACATATACACATACTATATTACTTATTTACCATATTACTTATATTTGACTTTTTTCTTCTTTTCGATTATAATGCCAACTCTTATAGAGGTTCTACAATGAGTCGTTAATCAAAAGTCTTAACCAGTCTTAACCTTAAGGTTTGAGCACAAAAATTATCTTAACACTTACTTAGATTTAAGTTGTAGAGAAGATGTAGAATTCAAGTTTAATTCTTTCTTCATATCTGAAGAAAAACCGCATAAAATGATATCTATAATGATATTTTAAAATGTAACACTTGAGTAACACTAATGTAACACTCAAAATGTTAAACTGTCAGAAATTGATCAATTATAGTTGATTAATCTCCTTACATTTGATTGTAATGGTTAATTGTATTGGTTTAAGCCATAAGAAATTGGTCAATTTCTTATGGCTTAAAGCTTTAAAGATTTATGCCTTAAAGTCTCATTGTAGATGCTGCTTAATATAATTAGCAAATATTAACCTCAGAATATAAATTAAAAATTAATTTTTTATTTTATTTAAAACAATTATTTATAACTTCAAAGTCAGAGAAGTCACAACATTTGCATATACATACGTTATAGTTTATATTTGTTTCTACCAATGTAGATTAATTTTAACCTCGGTTTAACTTATTCTTTATCTCTTTCAAATTCTTAGAACTATAAGAAGATAAAAAAGTAAATTAAATCAAGAATAAATTAATCTACATTTTGATAGAGATAGAAATACCATTAGTCAGGGCTGTGCCTAGCAATTGTGCGATGTATGCATAGCACACAGGCGGCCAAAGCCAGAGGTAGCCAAAGCCCAAAGATATGGAACTAAAATTCAATATAATGTTAGAATGTATCAACTATAGACAGTATAGTATATATCAACTATAGACAGACTAGACTGCACAATTGTCAGAAATTTGAGGAGTGAGGGTAGATTTTAGACAATGTTACAGGAACGACTTGAAAAATTTATCAATAATATAAACTCCAGTAATCTAGGGCGAATGAGAGTGCGGCATGGTACTTCGTCCGCAAAACAATAATCCGTGGATTTGTGTAAAAAAAATTCTTTATTCCATAAAATTAGAGCGTTTCGACTCACTTTGGAATCTTCTTCTTCAGCTAATACAATATTAATATACCTCCTCTGTATCAATAATTGGAGTCACATCAGATTTACAGATGTTAAAATCTCTGTTAGAATTTAATGTATCAATAATGTGTCATACAATATTTAAATGTTTTAAATAACAAATGACTCACCTAAAATTAATACAAAGAAAAATATCTTAAAAAATTGGATTGATCCATTTTACAAAAACATTTACCAAGAATCATCACAGATTAAATTACTTTGATCATTTCTTGATACTAAAATGTGTCAAGAAATGATTCCTAAAAGATTGATCTCTGAAAGCATTTACATTCATATAGAAGATAATAGTTTGAATTTGCGCACTAATACCGATGGTTTACACTGTTTACACCAAAATTAGATACAAATTCTTAATGGCATAAAACGTGAATTGTATAATGTACTTTAATATTTTTAATTCTAATCAACTGCTTTCACTTGACTCTCTTGATAAAGATATTTATTTTTATTTTTAGTTTTGTTTGATCTATGTATTATCCTTTTACATTTATACTGTCAATACACATTTACTGTAACATAAAATCGTCAGTCAAAGATTGAAATATAAAGTATGTCAGTGTCAAGAAATGACTATAATAATTTAATCTGCGATGATTCTTGATAATTGTTTTTGTAAAATGTATCGATTCAATGTTTCAAGACATTTTTCTTAATATTAATATTAGGTGAGTCATTTATTATAGATAGTATCTATTATTTAACGTTAAGTACAGTATTGATATATTAAATTTTAATAGATATTTCAAATCAAATTTGATATAAACTAATTTGTATAGTCTAATATTAGAATTTGCTTTGCAAAAAGTACACAAAAATTGTTTTCTGTAATATTTGTTTATAATAATAATAAAATATTAATATCATAAAATGAACATTGATGGTATCTTATGATTCTGTGTATTATAATTTGTAATTAATTTTGTCTATATTTGTTACATATGTATAGAACATTGTTTTTTTTTAATCGAGGATTTCTAAGTATTCGTAATTTGTATATGTATACACGCTTTTGGGGCGATAAAATTATTTTTGCACGTAAGCAGCCAATTCCTTCTGCACAGCCCTGCTATTAGTATAGATGTCTGTAAAATAGTTTGAAATTGAAATCACAGAAATATATGTTGTATTTTTGAATATTTTATTTTAGGAATATCTTTTTATATTCCAATATTCTATGTATCTTCTTGTCAGAGAAGATTGAGCCATTTCATTCTTTTTGTAAAAAAAAAAAAAAATGCACAATGCAAACACAGTTTACAACAGACAAAATACTGTGCTCAATTGTAAAAAGATAAGATAAAAAATAGATCCATTAATGTGTAAGTTGTATGAAGGTTAAATATATACTTGGTTAATATGGTTGAGATAGAGTAATTTAATCTAACTAATTCAGTTATCAATTAATTCGATAGATTGAATTAAGCTGATATTGAGTTTATGTTTAGCTACATTCGTAATGCATGAATTTCTTATGTTATTTTTGATGCTCTGCTCACTCTCGTCTGATCTGTCGTTCGTTGCGGATGTAAGGCCTTACATATTATTTTATATATTTATAAAGCGTTTAATACTAATGATGATCTGTAAGGATGGTCAGGATGTATCAGATAAGTCTAATTAATAACTTGATTTATCCTATGTAATTCGTTAATCGATGTGAGCAATTATTATTTCTATTTTTCTCTCTTAAGATATTTGTCTATTGTAACATCTCGATCACAATATTAAAATGTACACGATTAAAATATAATTGTGTTTATTTAATAGTATTACTAAAAGTTGTAATACAAGTAATAGTCTTTATAAGAGAAACGTTCAATTTCTATTGTAAGATCTCAACAAATATATCAAGTACAAGCCAGGTGTTGGTGCACGAAATGACATCGATCGTACGTGGATGACCAAACCAACATTTGAAAGCGAGACGGACACACCGGATTCCATCACGTGGTGCTAGCACGCATGGAACTCCTTCGGTCCTTACCTCGAACTTGATCCCGTGAATGATCCGCATCTGTTTGAGGAATGTCGACTTGCCGCTCTCTCCCGCGCCAAGCAGCAGCAGCTTGACCTGCCGGCGAAACGTTTGCCGGTCCTTCTCTAGCATCCGGTCGATCTCCTGGCTCTTGTAACGCTGCTCGATCTCTTCCGGGCTGAATTTAAAACGCAGGCAACACGACCAGGTTAAGGAGCTCGCCATCTTGCTACCGTGCCTATCTCTCTCATTCGTCCTCACTTCTCACGCCGCCTCCTTGCTGTCCTCTCTCTCGCTTGCTTTTACTTCTACCTTCCGGAGTGGCCCAGAGCTCGACAGCGGAAGCTCACGCTCGTGCTGTCGTCTCAGCGACACAAACCGACGAAACGCACCGCACCTCGGAACCGAGAGAACACGCCAGCGCTGACCAGCGCTCTGACAATACGACGATCTCGCGTCCCTCCTTCGTCCCGTCACTGTCCGTCGCGGTGTGTCGCCACCCACTCCGCGAAAACGGAAAGCGCAAATCGCACCGCACCGCACCACGCCGCACCACGCCGCCGCGCCGTGCCGTGCCGTCGCCGATTCAGAACTGCATTTCTCGAGCAGGCGTAACCGGCCGGAATGCGTAACCACTAATCCACTATCACCAACTATCACCAAACCGAGCGGGTCGAGCTCTCGCTGCGCTTTCTTTCCTAATCGATTACGGACTGCGTGTAGTAGCTTTTAATATTGTATTGTTATAACACACTGTTACGATACAATATATATATACATGAGGAAGAATGTGACATGCAGAAGGTGTTTCACGCAAAGTTTCGCATTACCGTTTGTACCATGATCTTCACATTTCACATTTGCATTCACGTCCCTATATGACAGTAGGGACACCGACGAAATACTATTGAGGACAACCGGTCACAAATTTTTGTAACTATCAATCAGGTGCTGGGACGTGCTGGAGATCCGAGGATAATTGAAGACATCAGTAATTGATACAAATTTGCGATTTTTTTACATAATTAATATTTTGATAATACATTAAATTCACGACTTTTTGTTATATAAATGCTGCATAAGTAAGTACGCATACTTTTATTATATATAATGCTATATTTTTGTATATTACTAAAAAATAATAATCGAAAACTCGGATGATTACGTTAAAATCAGTACAGTTTTAAATACTTATTGAGCTGATATTAAAGACTCTTCAATCCACTCCGGATTCAAAGATCTCGTGGAGCTAATGCAAGATTTTGCGCCTGAATTGAATATAATCTTTCAAATTATAACCTTAATGTTAGAATCCTTAAATTTTGGTAAAAATACACCCGATCGATGCGTTTTCGCACAAAAAAAAAGATTTAACCATGATATAAATACAAGGATACGTTATTCACGTGACAAAGAAGTGACCAATAAGAATTCTTTCAAAGTAGACGTCATCAAAACGAGGGAAATTTAAATAGGCAGCCAGAAATAAGACTAAAGATGCCTTTTCATGACTTGGTGAAACACTGGCCGTTCCAGCGACAAAAAAGGTCACGTGATAAAAATTGACGAATAACAAGCGAATATGACGCTGCTGGAACGGCCAGCAGCTCGTGAAAAGGCACCTTTATGCAAAAGCGTGTGCTGCGGCCTATAAGCGGGGAGCACAAGCTTTTGCATTAACGCATAATACATTGTGCACAAGAGAATCAACCAATCTGAAGCCCTCCTTTCCTTCTACTTCAACGAAAAGAAGAACTTTGATTGGCTGATTCTCTTATGCACTATACGTTATGCGTTATGCAAAAGCTTGTGTTTGGGCTTATGGTAACACTGGTTTGAACAATTAAAAACATGCAAATCATGCAGTTTGTTGCGTTATTTTGACGGTTGTTACCAGTTGTTACAATTCTATTTATTTCAAAAATGACGTTTTTCGAATTTTTTCAAAAATTTCTTGGTGTAAAACGTAATGAGCCTAGTACAAGCAGGTAAAAGACTTAGACTTATGATACACGAAAAATGTTAATATATATATTATATATATGTTACATATAAATGTTAAGATCCTTTTTATTTTTTGATAATAATAGATTCTAATTTTTTTTATGTAAAATGAAAATTTGAAAAACAAATATCATCATTCAATATTCTAAAAACAATAATTAAATAAAATGATATATTTGAGAGGTTAAAATGTATCATCAACAATGTATAAATAAACAATTCATTAAGTATAAGATTTATATAGAAAATTTGTATAAAAAGTTGTATAGAGAATTCTAATAAAAATTTTTAGGGATTGCATCATCAATTTTAGATTGTAATATTAATATACTTTTCAGATTTGGCAATTATGATTCACATCAAGAAAATTTTCGAAATCCAATTTGGCAGAGCGATGAAGATGATGATGACGATGATATAGTTAACTTTTGGTAAAGAAAAGAATACTTGTATATTCAAAAAATTTCAATAAATTTTCATTCAAATTTTTTATTTTCTAGGCATCCTGAGAACTCGCGCAGTTTTCAGTTCAACATTGATAGTAATCCACTCGAAATGATGTCTTACTTTGAATCCCAGATAGATAATATGTTGAACAATTTTTTTAATTTTAACAATACTTTTTTTGGTATGTTTCTTTGATGAAAAATTTGTCATTCTGCATGCTTATTTATTAAAATATGTATTTAAAAAGAATTCTTACAGGTGATAAAGCCATTACAACATTACCATTTGCTACAACTGAGAAGAATGACAATTTACGGAACAGAATGCTGAAAACGGAGCCTGATACATTTGTCATCGCAGATGTACCAATCGAAGACAAAGTAGACACAGATTTAGATGGAAGGTAGTACTAATTCTTTAATTATTTATTATATCTTATACAAGTGCTTAATATAATAAAATTGAAACTTTTATAATAAGAATCATAAAAATATAACTTATAATATAAAACTTTAGAAAAATGTTTTAAATAAAAATATGTTTAAAGCATAAGTAATGATATAAAATCAATTTCCAATAAAATTAATTTTTCAAAGTAAAACTACCGTTTTTAAAAATGTTTTTTTTTTTAATTTCTTTAAAATATAATTCTAGTTATTTTAAATATTAATGTGGATCATAAAAAATTTTAACAATTTAGTTTTTAAGATATTTTGTATTTTATTTTGATATATTCTGATATAAAATATCAGAAACTATTTATTTTTTATAGAAAAAAAACCATCTTAATACTTTTTATACTTAGAATTAAATTAAATAAATTAATTGGTAAAAAACGAACAAATAGCTTTTCAAAAGAATTTAATTAAATATAGTGTTATCTCAAAACTAGAAGAATCTGTATGACTCAAGATTATATCGACTTTCATTATGTGTAAAAATCAAATTCATTGGTGAGGTTAAACCTTTCCACAATATAATTACCTACATTGTGTATATAATTTATTAATTTGTATTATAGGGGGACTGTAGAATTTTCAAAAATGTGGAATAAAGAAAATATGGAAATAACAAAACCTTTTGTACCAAATAATTTTTCATTTTCTGGAAGATCTGTTCGAAAGGAGATTATACGTAGAGCTGATGGAGCTATCGAGAAAAAGCAAATAATCAGAGATAGTGAAGGCAATGAGGAGACAATTATTTCAAAGGAAGCAAACAACAAAACCTATGTTGTTACTGTAAAAAAAGATAAAAATGGCGTTGAAACAAGATCTGAGGATATATTTAACATGGATGAAAGTATGTATGAGGGATATACTAAATTTAATTAAAAATTAATTTTAAAAAAATTATCAATGAAAACTTGTATAAATTATAGTTTCTAAGATTGCGTTCATTTATAAATTGTATACATTTATTTGAAAGTTAATTGTGATAAATAAGTAAATTATCAAATTTCATTGTGTTATGAAAACTAGCTATAAAAGGAAATTTCTATGTAAACTACATTAATATTGTCGACTGATTGATGAAGAATATTAAATTTTTAATCTGTTAAAAAAAACGCTTTTTTATTAATTTGGGAACACTTTAAACGATTTCTTTTCTTTTTAGAGATTGTATGATATATATACATTTGACATCTAAACATTTTTTATATATATCCAACAGTATGTAACATTATAGGCCGCAGCACACACTTTTGCATAACGCATAAACCATACACATAAAGAATTTGATTGGTCCATTGACTCATGCATAAGAAAATGGGCCAATGAAATTCTTTATGCACATGCTTTATGAGTTATGCAAAAGTGTGTGCTGCGGCCTTATAGCTGTCTTGAAGGTATTAATCATGAAAGTTAGTTTCAACAATGAAACTTAGTTTTGTATTAATTTTTTTGTTGTTTTATTTACTACAATATACTTTTTATATGATCGCACCATTAACAGCGAATTTACTCTCACTAGCCCTTTTTATTCTTGCAATTTCAATCATGAAACTTTTTCTTTAGGATATAAAGTAAAAAGTGAAAATTTTTAATTTTTTAAATTGAAGTTAATGAAAAAATTTTTCACTTTTCACTCTTCATCCTAGAAAAAAAAAATGATCAATACCCTAATTGGGATGCTCATGTGCTATAAGCTTCGCTCTTCCTTTCATGATCGATTGATTTTAACATCTTGAATCATATTTTAAAAGAATTTTCGTCAGTGTAACTGAATTGTCGTAAAAACTTAATAAGTCACATAAATCAAAAGTGAATAAGAAATGTTCATAGTCTTCATATATATAGTTTATTGCATTAAAAATAAATGTGTCAAAAATTAAAAAATGTAAGTAAGAAAGTCAGATAATTGATAAAGTATAATAAAGCTCACAATGCGTGAGCATCCAAACTGAAAACTATTTATATATTTTTATAATACTTAGGTCACGTAGGATATTATTCATAGTCAATTCTTATACCTAAGATTGTCTTAAATATAGTCTTAAGATGTCATACGCCAAATTTTGGACTGTATTGGCATTTTAAGACATTACTTAAAACGGTTTTAAAACAAGAACGAAATATAAATACCGCCTTTATTCTAGCTCTTTATAATTCAAATAATACAAAAATTTTAATTGCAGGTGAACTGAACAATTTTAACGAAAAGTGGAAATCTACAAAAGATAACATAGATGGCCACAACTCGACTTTTCATCATTTTTCATGGGAAAAATTTTTTGGCCCTAATCCAAAACTATAGCAAGAAATAGATGAAAAGTTATAGTCATTGTTCCTAATATAGATTTAATATATCTTCTGTAATATGTACGAATACTAATAAATTAATTGAATCAATAATAGAGGTACATTTCATGATTTCTAATCACAAAATTTTCTTTATTTGATAGAATATATACTCTATACAACATTTAATATATACACAGAGATGTATTTATAATTTATAATCTGACAAAAATTTGTTTTAAATTTATACAATCGAATCGTTTTGCTCAAACATGCAATAGTGTAAGAAACAAATTATTTATTGTTAAGACTTGTTTTTGAATTACGTGAATCTTGAGTGTTCTCACATTGTAATACCATACGTAGTGCTTATATCCATATTAAATTATATTGATTTTGACACATGCCTACGAATATTTTTGAAACAATATTCTTTTTTGAATAAGTAGAGTATAATATTAAATATAACAAAATTAAGACAATTTTTTGCATAAGCAACAAATATAATTCGATTTATACATAGAATTTTTAATTACATGTGTATATATATTTTTCTTCTAAAATTATTTGCATTTATTTTTTCAAAATTTTAAATATCTCATAAATTATAATTTTTCTTTTTACATTACATTAAAAATAATTAGAATATCAGAAATAATCAGAATATGAGAAAAATAAAAGATGTGTGTGCATACAATAAAGCACTGAATCCAAATTACCTATAAATATATTTATATGAATCAATATTATACAAGAGAACATAAAAAATAAACATGTTTTACAAATATTAATGCATCATATGATAGTATTCAACATTTTATAAGCAGGTATTTTTATTTATTTGATACTTAAATAAATGTTTCACCCTGTGATTAATTTTAATAAATCCAAATATCTTATAGATATGTTTAAATAATATTCAATACACACATATATGCATCTATTTATGCAGTGATACACGTAAATAATTGTGTTTATACTGCATAGATGTTATACATATACATAAAACATATTACAAATCAATGCACAATTTTATAATTTCCAATATTACATTATTATAAATATAATGAAAAATTGTATTATAATATAGTTTTAGGTAATTTCGTACATGTGTAAGATAATATGCAGGGGATATCAGAAATCTCTAAATAAATAACAATACAAATGTATGAGAAATATATCTGATAATAAAAAAATATCCAGAATCTCCTTTCTACAATAAAATTGGCCGTTATATATAGCAAATATTCATAATGTTATTTAGATAATGTATCTAAATTAGTATAATTATTAATATTTGCTATTGTAGATATATTGTACATAAAGAGATAACTATAGTCACTTCTATTCTAAACTCCCTAAGATGGAACATAAAATATCTTATTAGTCACTTATAAAATATAGTGTCCTTGTAATGGTGGGAAATATTTCACGAACATACAAATTAGATAAAAATAATCCTATAAGTTTTTATACATTTTTTTTCCTACAATATACATAATTGTTGAAATACTTGTTTCCAAAGTTAAAATTCAAAAAACATTTTACTTAAATAATTTTTATACTACTTTCATATAGCTTTTACGGAACAAAATTATATTTGCGCACAATGCAGTCAATCGATCAATCAAAAAAGCACCGATGGATGCGTATTTCTCGTTAGATAGAAAGAGACAGTAAGTGCGTTGTATTAAAAAGTTACACGCAAACTCGAAATAACATACATATGTGTATTAGAGAAATAATAACAATATCATTTCCTTTAAATAAGACAATGTAAAAAGCAAATCCGAGAGTCGTCGCTAAATATAATTAAGAAATCAATACATTAAAAAAGTTAATTAAAACTATAATTAAAAAAATATAATTAAAAATTGTTTTAATTATATTTCTAATTTTTTTAATGTATTGATTTCTTAATTATATTTAGCGACTCGGATTTGCCTTCTACATTGTTTTATTTATTGTTTTGACATCGAGAGCTATGTTTTATTAGTATTTATTTTTAAATATTTCCTTTCATTCGCGTAAGTACTTAATGAATAATTATGATTTAAAATGTAATAAAGCATAATTGGAATTTATACATATTTATATGGCTCGAGTTTGCGTAGTTAATATCATTCTCGTAAAAAGATATACTCTCTCGCTCTGTTAACTCGATTCCCTGATTACAGCCACAAGACGTATCCATGCATATAATCTATGCCTAATAATTACAAATTGTCAACACAGTGAGTAATATACCTAAAAGTTATTCATGAAAACTACTTTCCAAATCTTAACTTTGAGATCAAATATCTTGATACGGTAGAATACAAATTTACATAGAAACTTATATAGGATTATTTTCACCTGTATTCTTAAAAACAAGTGAAAATTATAAAAGTGAGCAAATTCACTAGATATTGATCAATGAAATTATGTAAAATATTCTACACACTAAATTTGCTCACTTTTATAATTTTCATTTTATTTCAAGATATACGATCAGACACACCTTCATGATTAATTGTCAACCATCCTTGTGATTTTAAAACGAAAATTTGTGATCCAGTTATTTATACAAAGTGTTCCATGTTAATTGCCCCAGGCAAAAGTTTCGAAAAATCATTTTGGCACGCAGTTTAAATGATTGCATACATAGTATATAAATTTACATAGAATTATATAACTTGAGATCCAATTAGGTAATTAAAAGGCGTTTATCTTCTATTGGTTAAAATTATATAATTTTTTTACATAAAATAATTCCTTTAATTCTGCATATAAAAGACAAGTTACTAAAAAACATCAATATTTCACAATATATTTTTTTATGTTAAAATATGCCAGAATAAAGTATAAAATATCTTATAAACTTCGTTTTTTAAATAACTACTTTAATATTTTTAATAGAGTTTTAAAACATTATTTTGAAAGTTTCTGAAATGTTTCTCTTTGTCCATACTTTTTCAAGATATTGTTTAGGACAATTAAAATACTGTACATAGGTTGTTCCAAAGTCCCTGATGAATAGTATAAGAAAGTTTTTTAGAAATTAATAAAAGTATGTCATTTTTTTGCTTTTGAGCATTATATTTCGTGGCCTAATAAAATTAATAAATGAAAGAATAAATGGATAAATTAGAAAAGATTAGGTACTGGGACACGTAATATGACTTTAATGATCTAAAAATATGCATTTATTGTGTTTTTGAATTTTAAATCAGGATTATATTATACGGTAATATTGCGTATATACAAGATGTTTTATTCAAACGTAATGGATAGAATATTTCGAAAAATATGAAAGATATGGAAAAAAATGTTTCAAATGAAAGTTGTGTAGAATATCAATATTAATAAAAGTAATTTTCGAAAAATATTGGTTTTTCAAGATCATATGAAGATTACTGCCAGTTTTTGAAATAAAATTGTATGATTTTTTTTGTATAATTTCTCTAATTATTGCGCATATAAAAATATTAAGGTAAAGCTATTAAAAAATCAATAGTTTACAAGATATTTCATGTCAATATGTACCAAAATCAAATATAAAATATCTCGTAAATTATTTTGTACAGTTTTTAATTCCATTATAAAAAAAATAGCGGTATAAATAACTTTAAAAAATTGATTTTTTTCGAAAAATAATTTTATCGATGTTTAAATAATCCCTTTAGACCGTAAATTTTTTTCATCTGAAATATTTTCTTTTCATATTTTTTGAAATATACAACACGTTATGTTTGAAATAAAACATTGCGTGCATGTGCGCGCGCGCATATACACGCACGCAAGCATGCAATCTATTTATTTACTAATAGTAAATAGAAATATGTGTATTGACACAAAGATCGATACCTAATATTTACATATGTGCAAAAATATATAATATTATATTTATTTATAATATTTATTATAGTTTTCATGGTCTAATAAAATACATAAATGAAAGAATAAATGAACAAATTAGAAAAGATTATAACAGTTATAATACATTTTATAATTTTTTAAAATGTACGTCCAATAAGATTCTTATTAGTTATAATAAATCATGACATATATGCAATTAGATTGCAATTATTAATTAAAACATACTTTATTAACAATTTATTAAATTATATATATACATATACATATATACATATATATATACATATATAATATATGCATGACTTACGAACAGACAACCATTTAATTGTAGCTCTTAAAATTAAGCAGTTTTAAAAACTTGCAAAATTACTGCATGAAATAAGAAATGACATGTACTTTTACTTAATTTTTGAAAAATCTTTCTGCATTAACATTTTAGCAAATTGTAGTTCATCCTCCCTCCCTCCCTCCTTTCCTTCCCCTCTCTTTCTCGTTCTCACCCCCTGTGTGTACGTGGGTAGGTGAGTGGGTGGGTGAGTGGGTGAGTGAGTGAGTGAGTGAGTGAGCGAGTGTGTGTGAGTGTGAGTGAGTGTTTTATGTTATAAAGAAACATTAAATTTTACATTCTCATATAGTTTCTTTATATATATTTATATTATTCTTATTTTTATTATAAATGTTATGCCTTATTAATGTTCTATTTCATGTTTGTGGATAAGTTAAAAATATCGATAAAATATGAAATATATTGGAATAAATTATAATAGAGTAATACTTATATATTATTACATTATTTGTATATAATTTAAGACATTTCATATAAATTTTTGGAACAATATACACATCTTTAATTATTTGCAACTTTTACAATGTCAATTATAGCTACCCTAAACAGATTTTAAATGTAGCATAGAAACCATCAGCATAGTTTACCATCAGTTCGCGAAACTACATTAATTTTGTTTTTGTCATCCATTAATACACTAATGCAGTGTATCTACCATATCATTAATTAATGTGTTTACAATTATTCTTGGCCAAAGCCTTCTGTTTCTTCGATTGCGTAATTCAGTTTTTCTACTAATTGGTCGTAACTTTTGTAAGGTGGTAAATCTAGTCTGTTGAAACAGGTATGTGATCTTGGTAGCCAAGTATCTTTGCCAAATTTCTCTATACAAAATCTTTGTGGCCCATTACTACCTGTAATACAATATAGCACAAAATTTATATTTAAACAAAATTCATTGTTAAACTTTATTAATTATCAATTCATAGTTTAAATCAGTAAATAATAATATTGATCAATTCATGTTTAATTAATTTTTTGCTGAATTGTATCCACATTTATAAAATAAAATATATGGCACGCACCACGCACCCAGGATTGGGTAGTGCCTAATTAAAAAATAAAAGTTAGGTAATTTTAACTTCATTTAGTTACATTTTAGATTCGTAATTTTTAACTTAATGTAGTTACATTTTATCGGTAATTACTATTAATTTTTAGTTTTACTTTCTTGAAGTTAGTAATGCTATAAATAAACGCACCGTGAAACATCAAACGCCTTCCTACAACTAACTTTACATTATGAACCAGTCTCACTAACTTCGATTAATCTAATGTATATTTTTTGGTAGAACTGGTGAGTGATGTACACTCACAACTAGTTTTAAAAAAATTTAACTTATCAAACTCTGAACATTATTTTTGAAAAAAAAAAAAAGAAAGGTAAGTTTGTCTCTTTAAAACTTACCCATTAATTCAGCAAATCCACCAACAGGTACACGGCAAGTACCAGTTACAAACTGCAACAATCTAGCTCTCTTTTCGCTATCTGTTCTTGTTACAAACTAAAATACAAATGGTACATATTTGAACTTGACATTGTCTATAATAATTGATATAACATTAAGAATACTGTACCTGCCAAAACCACAAAATCTGTTTGCTGTTACGAGTATAATGTCTATAAATAGTATTGCGTTGCCAGTCTTCAACGTCTATTTCTTGCATACCGCAAAGCATAAGCTCCAACTCACGTTCATCGAAATATTTGAGCCACTCAAGTGGTACAACCGAATTGAAACCTTCTAAAAATGCTTTAGTCTGTTCCTCTATACCCCTTGTCATCCTCCATTCTGTCATCAATCTGTTGTCATCAATATTCATAGATAAAAATGTATCTCTTACAGCGAATTCGATTGAAGACATTAGTACGCATTAATGTATCAAATCAAATTAACTACTACAAATACGTACGTACATACAGATTGTTATATTTGATAAAAAAAATGTGACAGTTATCCTAGATACCAAATGATACTTTTTTTTATATAGAGAAAAATCTAGAAATATGTAATTTTTCCATAAAAAATATATTAGTCTAGGGTCGATTCCCTTTCATTTCAAATTTTCTTTCACCTCAAAAATGCTAATTTTTTTATTTATGTCACTTTTCTATCTATGAAACAATATACGCACATACGTAGGTTCTTTCTTATTATGATTTTCTACATTACAATTTTTATTACAAAGAGATATACCTAATGTAGTCTTCCTTATTGTCTTCACCTACTCTAACTTTATCACCACCTTCCTTTAACTCGTGATGTATCACTTGACCAAGAATCTCAAAATCCACGCTATAATATAATTCTAGGCCGCATTCATCGATATTATTTTCTTTTATCCATACGAGAGATTTGTAGAATTCTGGATCGATAGATTCTATATCCTTCATTACTAATTTTTTATTTAACATGCGTTTATAAAACGGCATTGTAAATCCACTATATATAAATCGGCCATGATAAAGAGCCTAAAAAGTAAAAGGATAAATGATTTTCGTATAATATAATATCAGAAAATGAAACATGAACTATTATCTATAAATAGAAAAAAAACATACCATTGCAATAAATCTTCCTATAAACTTAAAATACTGTAAATGATCCGGATTAACATATGATGCTGGATTTATTTGTAAACTGTAATTACTTTTATTGGCATATTCAAATAGGCAATACATCGGATTTAAAACTTCGTGACTTAATAAGAAAAACCACTCCCTGAAAATTATAATTATTTAACTTCTCTAGCAAGTGAGAATGAGTACTGTTCTTATATAAATAAGGTGTAATACTGCAGCTTTTTGTACAAAGTAGATGTGTGATTATTCAAAACATTTTCTCTTTATTAATTTCTTATTATATATTTGTATATCATACCTAGATACGCCTCCATAATCTAGTCCCTCCTCTCCTTTAAATATTATATATAATCGTCGTCTTAGTGCAAAGGCTTCCGCGTTCATTATTTGATGATAAGAATCTTCAAATAATGTTTGCCGACTAACGCTGATCTTAATATGATTAGGCAGCGCATTAGTCTGGCACAAAAATCGGAATTGAGACAATTTCCACCGGAATGACCTTTCATATGCTCTCGGGACGCGATATATACCTTTTGGGCTGCACAAGAAAAACAGAATATATATATTAGATTATTTGAAAAAGCTTGTTTCAATTTTGTTCAAAATTGTATGTACATTTCGTAAAGAATGAAAAAAATGTAAATTTGAAAAAAAGGGTTTTAAAGCTTGAAATCTTTACTTTCAAAAGATTACTATATTTTTGAGTTTCTATGAGTTTGGTAATTTTTAAATATAAAAAATTACTAGCTGAAAAAGATCGCTAATTTTTTAAATGTACAATATACTACATATTTTGAGCTAAAACATTTGAAACAAACTTTCCGAACAACTTAATAGTTATAACACTTTTATTTCACGTTATAACCGTATTCTGAGATATATATATATATATATATATATTATTGTTAATTTTAATTTGTTATATATATATAGTTATTCGGAAAGTGTTTCAAATATTTTATGCATACTAAGTTTGACACAATGTATTTAATACTAACCCTTTAGGTGCACCTGGTCTTGGATCCTGAAATGTCGTCGTTCGAGTGTTATGATCCACAAAATATCGAACTCCATCTTCTGTCAATCGTATTTCCCAACCATCCGGCAATGGTGGCTCATCTATTCCAGTCTCTTGACCTTGAGTTCGAGGATCTTCCCATTGCGTAGTACGGTTCTTATGATTTACATAATAAACTCTTCCTTCTGGTTGTTTCCGTTTTTCCCAACCTGCCGGTAATGGTCCCAGAGCATCATCATCATCTACCATGGATGTTGATGGACCAACAGAAGCTTGACCACCATGAGCCTACGATAAAATAATACAACAATCAGTCAATCAGTATAAATACTACAAAATCGAATTTAATGTTTTTTTTTTATGTTAAAATAATTTAAATGAAAGTATACGTATTAATTTTCTATTTATTGCTTTATAAATCAATTATCATTTTTTATCTCATTTGGACAATTATTGATGAACACAATCATTTACTATGGGGAATATTTAAAAATTTGTGTATATATATATATATATATCTTATTTATAATATTATTATTCTTATTATAATATTATCATTTGTTATGTTATCTGTCATAGAGAATAACCAAATTAAATCAAAATGTTTGATTTCACCTTAATGTATATCTACAAACTTTATATCAGCATGATCAATTAACAATCACTGATTTTTAATGTACATATTAAATAATTTCTTAATTTGTTTAATCAGTCTTGTTACCTGCGGATAAAGAAACCTTTGATTGCCTTGTTGAACAACATATTGTCTTTCACCTTGCCAATGTTGGAAATGTTGTAATCTTTCTGTATTTGGCCTTTGCCATGTGGTACTTCTTGTATTATGATCCACGTAATAAATTCTACCTCTTGGATCTCGACGAACTTCCCATCCAGGAGGTAAAGGCTGTGGTCTCTCCCAAGACGTGCTTCGGGTATTGTGATCGACGTAATATCTAATAGTATAACATATATATGATAGAGTCAATATCTAATAGCATGAGAAATGAGATAGAGACAGTTACCTTCTCCCATATAAATCATATCTCATTTCCCAACCAGGTGGCAAGGGTTCTTCCGAATGATTGATATCTTCAGTGAGCACTACGGAAGATCCTGGTTGTGTCACAGATTGTCCAGACACAGATGCAGCAATAGATTGATTTGAAGCTGTGGTCTGTGATATTCGTGATACATTGGAACGAGAATCTGGTAGCACAACAGGAGATACATGTTCCACAATAGGAATTGTTCGTCCATCAGAGAGAGGGATCACTGCCGATTGATCTGATCGAAAAATTACAGCACGACTATCTGTCAGTGGAACATTTGCATTTTGCTGACCACGCGAAACTCCACATAGATCTAAATGCGGTGCTGTACTTATCGATTGTTCTACACGTGGAATTCGTAATTCCTCTTGCGAACGAACGTTCGTGGATTGTTCCGACTGCTGTCTTGTCGCACGTAAATCTTCACAAACGTTCGTGGATTGCTCGGATTGTCTTATTCCACGTAAATCTTCAGTCGCACGAATTGTTGCGGATTGTTCTAATTGTTGTCTTATTATGCATTGATCCTCATTTGTCATACTCATTCGCCGAGTGTTTGCCGGCTGATCAGATTGTCTCTGACACAACAGATCGTCCGGATCCAAAGGAATATTATTCACCAACTGTTCCAAACGTGCCATTACACGGTCGTCTGCAATAATCGATTGCTCTAACCGTAAGGCACTAGCACTACCACACATATCCACATGCGACGATGCTTTTGCATCTGTCTGAGAAGCACTGGAACTGTCCATATTAGGAAGCACAGATTGATCTTGTCGCGGAATCACACGGACATCCGCGCAAATCTGTTGCCCAGATATCATCGAGGAAGATTGTTCTGATCGTGGCGGGCCACGTGAATCTGACTTGACCATTGCAGATTGATCTGAATTGCTGTTATTGCTCCATATATATGTTCGTCCCTCTGATGAATTAGCTGACGACAGCTCTTTAATGGCCGATCTACCTGCGAAAGTTCGTACATCTGTGGCATACCGATTTCCTGGTGACACCATAGATTTATCTGTCATTAGAATCGTGTGCCCGTTCACTACAATCCTTGTAGAAACGTTGCTACTATTAGCGCTACTACCGACATTGCCACCCACTGTACCATCTGTATTCGAGATTGTAGTAGAAAGTCCAACGTTTTTGTTGCTGTTTGCTTGGCTGTTTCCATCACTATAATTGGGACTAAGATGAATATTTGTCAAACCACGATATATAGATGATGCAAGATTATCTGAGCTATGTAATCTCATGCGTGCACGAACTCCACCATTGAGAATGCTTCGGTTATTGATTGTATCATTTGTGGCACCTAAAATGATACAATGGAAAAAAAAGGAAAGAAAATTGTGATAACATATATTATATTTAATCTCTTTTAATACATTTTATATGCCAGACTAATTTTAACTGAATTTGATTTCACCATGCCGCTTAGGTTGCACGCCGATAGTATTTTTGTTTGAATTTTTTATCTATTAAATAATATACATTTCGAATGAAAAAATGCAAAAAATATCAGATAAAGAAAATAGTCTAATGTATTGCATCAGACAACATAATTATATCAATAATTATTTCATAATTACGTTTTATTTATAGTCAAAATATCAAATGGTAAATCCAGCATGGTAAACCACATGATATAAAAAGTGTTAAACAAACTTTAGTTATAGATATTATTTTCAAAGTTTTTTATGTATAGATCATTGTAAAAAAAATATTGTTCTTACCATCAGATTGAATTTGGCAAGATGGTTCAATAACATTTACTAGCATCTCATTAGTAGTATCAATTCTAAGTCCATCAAATACCGTTATCAATTCGCCAACTTTGGACAGTTGAGAATCATGTTTGCTCTCACTCATTAAGTCAAATGTTAATTCTAAATTTTCTAGTTTTCCATTATAATGCGATAACACTTGGAACAGGTCTATTCGCTTTTCTCCTATCAATGTATCTTTGCGAAATGTACTGTGGTCAAGTAATCGGAAGTGTAACTGAGAATATGGTGTAACAAGTATAGTAAATTCTTCATTCCATTTTGGTTGATATGTAGACTTTGATACTTCTGTTTTGCGAGGACTTTTATCATCGACTGAAAATTCTATGTATGGATTAGGCTTTAAAAAGGTTGAACTTCTCAATATTGCTGCTTCAACTGAAATCGAATATTATTATTAGTGTAGATAAAATAATTGTACAACTTCTGCATTATATTAATTTATAATTTATTAAATTAATTTTATGGAAATAAAACACTGAATATAAAAATTTTTTTTTATATAAATATAAATAATTATATTACATTTATTTTGTATTTTACTAAGTAAATATGTTCATATAACAAAATATTACAAATCAAAACATTATGTAAAAGAAAATATTAGATTGACAGCAAATAATTAACAAGCAAATAATTGATATCAATTTCGTAAACAAGATAATGCATGTCATATAATTTAGAATAAAAAGCAACATTGAACATTGTTTTTATTATAATGTTATAAATGATGTTATTTATCTTTCTACTTTTTCTTTCAGCATACAATTCTTTTAAAAATAAACAAATTTTTTAAAGATTCTGATTTATTTACAATTATATTCCTTTCAACAAAATAAAATATTTACAATAAATAAAGATTAACGATATTTTTTAATCTTTCTTATCTAGAAATTCTGTAAGTACAACTTACTTGTAATGCTCAATTGGTGAAAACCAGGAGATGCAGCATCTTCCTCGCAATGAGACATTGTAAAAAATTTATTGCAATTCAAGGTAACTTATTCCTATTTTAAAGAATTCATAATATTCTCACTCTCTTGTGATATCTACAATGTCCGCACAATAGATTCTAGAAGTATAGTAACTATACAGATTAACTTATTATATTTGTATGATATCAACTGATAATTATATATAGGTATGCACATAATTTGCTGCATGCATGTGTGTGTGTGTGTGTGTGTGTGTACATATCATGTATTCACACACATAGTAGCATAAAAAAATTAATCACTTGAAAAAATATACTTGTACTATTGTGATTTCGAAGAACAATGCAATTAGTGTAATTATGTAATACATTTAATCTCGTCTTAATAATTTTGGTAAACTCAAGTATGCATATAAAAATAAAGAATATTTGAATGTGTGTGTGCAAAAATAGAATTTCTTGATCGCTACGATCCGTACGCGACAATTTTACATTGAACTTTATCTACGACCAATTTTTTTTCCAATTGAAATTATTTATGTACGAGGTACATACATATGTATATGTTACAAGGGATTATCGCCAAGCCTTTACAATACAAAGCGATCGAGGTACTATCATTCCACGAGTTGCGAACTCATCTGTATTGTACGTTATTGAATATCATCTCAAATACGAACCTAAATTGGTGCCTCCGACCTCCAACTGTTCATAACATCTCAAGCGCCTGATCTGTTGTCCATTACACACTGGACTGATGGTCTTATTGCGCAAAGGACAAGTGGAAATATTCAAGATTTGCGTTATCAAACCTCGCTATCGGTCGGTCACCATCTTTTTATACGTCAAATGTAGGCTCTTTATGTAGCGAGAGAGTGCAACTGCAGTCATTACAGATGATCATAATTGAAAATAGCTCAACGATCCGACGGATCTTCATGTGAAATTATATACGAACTGTACTTTCACTAGGGATGGACGATTTCTATCGATTGATCGAATACACAGATTATTTTATTCAATTTATCGATTATTTTCACCGATTATTTTTTCCTTCGATTCATCGAAGGACAATTTTTTTTTTTGCTGAGATAGGACTATTCCTTTTGATCTAAAATTATAATCCAAGCGAGACGGATCATAAAATGGTTGCAAAACTGTTGAGTCTGCTGAACGCAGCCAATAGGCGCATCGAGGGCCTCTTTCACCAACGCCGATTAATCCATTGGAATTGACCAATCGCATTTATCATTTAGTTTCGACGACAGACGCGATTGGTCAATTCCAATGGACTAATCGTCGATTAAATTAATCGGTGTTGGTAAAAGAGGCCCTCAGCGGACTCAACAGTTGAGTGAGCGCTCGCTGTTATTGGTGTATTCTTTTAGATCATCCAATCAAATTTTAAATCTAGAAGAATACACCAAGAGAGCGCTCACTCAACTGTTGAGCCCGCTGAACGTAGCCATGTTTAATCCGCACCAACTTGATACGCGTACCAATCAATTTAACGGTGTAAAAGGGGTCATTATTAGCGTCAAGACACGCACAGCCCTACATTGGTGCAACGGAGACATGAGAGAGGCCTTACACTTGACGCTTATACTATGTAAAAATACCTTTCGGTTTGGTGACTAATCAGAAATGCACTACGCGCAGACCACTTCTGTCGCTTTCTGCCAATAAAAACCGCTATAATTCCACCATCTCGACGATTCAAGATAATCTCAAATATTGGACCAGGAGTGAGGAGGCTCACTATGCTCGCAATGATACTATGTCGCAAACATTACATTCAATGTTCAAAAACCGGTCTTTAAAATATTTAGGCCAGTCAGTAGCAAACACAGTCACTTTAATTGTTAGTATTGACTGAAAATATAAAAAAAAAAAACAAATATAAAAATAAAGACACTGACTAGGTTTTAAATATAATTTTTCATTATTTCGAAAAATGTATCTAAACAAATATTCTGCTATATAATGTGTACCGTTTAAAAATAATTCACTGCTTTAAAAGCACAAATTAACTGCTAATGTAGAGAATTTGTGTATTTAAAGCATTGAATTGTTATTTTCAAAGCAGTGAAGGTCCTGTTGATCTAAGAATGAACATCGTTTCTGCTGAGACGCACGACTTCTATAATTATACTGTTCCACGTGAGTTTCACGTGTTTGTGTTGATATTATTTCAAGTTCATTATCATTTCCCGTATCTATGAATAGTCGTTCGGTTTAGTTTTTTCAAGTGTAAGTATACAGTTGTTGCTACCCCAGTATCTGAGAATGGATTGAAATGGATTAAAATGAATTCAGATTTTCAGAAATACGGATTCATGAATGTTAAAATGAATCCTTTTCAATCCGAATACGTTTTGATTCATTTATAGGAATTGCATGGAGCACATCTGTATATCTTTCAATCTAAAAATAATATCAGTTTTTTTAGTGCGTTTCTGACCATATAGTGAATACTGTACAATTCGAAATTTTGAATAGGAAACGCAGTTTTTCAATCCAGGTGCATCCAATTGAATCTAATTGAATCCAATTGAATCCAAAAAAAAGTTTTCGCTGTTTAAAATACGAATTCGATTAGACAAAATGTTTAATCCATTTTAATCCATTCTCGGATGCTGGGATAATATTAATTCATACTTTATGTATATAATTAGTGTTTCTTTACGACTGAAGAGATGGTTTACTTAAAGTTGAAAATTATTTCATCATTTAATATTAAGAAGAAAATAAACTTTGTCTTTAAGCTTAATTGTATTTTCGTTTGCTCGTATTTTTGGTTTTTCATTGAAATTTTCGCTTTATAATCTTCATTGAATTTCTAAAAAAAAAAAAAATGATATGATCTATATAGATACGTTAAAAAAGGGCCTTACAGAACCTTTGTAAGTTCGATGTTAATACAGCATTGATGCCATACTCGACGCGCATGCGTCAAAAGGTGACTCGTCCAACACATTGACGGATACACTCCTTGAGGGTGCTTGAGGGTGAGTCTACGGGGGTAGAAAATGTATACGCGTCAATGCACATATACTGTGATGAATCATAAGCGGTGAGAGAGACGTTATTTTAATATGCATTGACAAATTGTTTGTTGATCTGATATTCTCTGATATTGTGACACTCATTCTTTCGGGATTAATTCGCTACTCACGCTCGTGTTTTGGCTAAAGTATAATACGTAATGCCGAGCGGATGATAAGGGTGAGTGTATTCAACATGTTTTACCATATGTTCAATCAATGATATACATACACCTATTTAATTTTTTAGAAAAGCGCATATTTATGCTGTTTATATTTTAAAAAAATTCACTTTAGTACAAATATAATGGCATGGATTACAGACGATTTTCTTTTTTACAAATCCCGCACTTATCTACACCATCTGTTAAGTGTGATTCAGTTATAATTATTCTGCCTCTTAATAATTGTAGAGGTTATATTAAAAATTAGAAAAATTCAAGTATAAGCACGTTACACTTAATAAAAGTGACCAAAATAATATAATCTGCGATGTAATCTACTCATTATTATTCTTAGTAAATTAATCGATCCAATGTTTCAAGACATCTTCTTTGTAAGGTTTTTATGTAAAGTTATTATGTAAGCCCTATCGTGAAAGTCGCATAAGACAAAATCATATGTCATGGTATACGTAAATGGGATTCGATTTGTATAAGATGTGAATAGCATATGCGAATCTTATACGAATCGTATACGATCATGCAATTAACATTTTATCGTATGTCTTTCATATACGAATCTGAACCCTTCATATACGATTCTTATATCAAATTTACGGTAGAGAGGTTTCAACATCAAATCTGATGTGACTCGAATAATAAATACAAAGAAGGAATATTAAATTTGTATTAGCTGAGAACTCCAAAATGAGTCGAAACATTCTAAATTTGTTATTTCAATGGAATAAATTAGTAAGGAAATTTACTTCTTATTACTTGTGTACCAACAACGCTGTACTTTCACTCCCTTTGAATCACTGGAATTGTTGGTTTTAATAATTATAGTCATAAAAAAAATAATTATAGTCAAATTGTTAAAAAAAAAAAACAAAAAAAAAACATACGCCAAGATTTTTACAACATACGCCAGATTTTTACTTAAAAATAAACATAAAAAGTGCAAATAATGACATAGGAATGCACCATACTTGTTGAAAATAAGATGTATATAATATCAATTTCTTCACCTCTAGATAATTTAACAGGAGATACCTCCCAGATATACAATGGAGATATCTCCTGGATAAAATTATCCGAAATTTATTTAGAAGAGTGAAAAAATTGGGCACATAACCCATAGGAGTCAAACGATTCATTACAGGGAATCGTTCTTGTGGAGACTTTTTATCAGGATGATAAGATTTATAACATATCAAATTTTCAGTCAGTTCGATCAAAATTCAATTTCCATGAGATTTATGCGGGGTCCTTTGCATTACTAACAATAATTAAATTCTTCATCTCAAATTGTACCAAATTGATTAATAGTGTATATGAACGATTTTGCTTAAAATGATCTATATAGCAAACACATTTTAGAAGTTTGTGGAGCATTTTGTAAACAAATTAGATTATTTAATAGTATCATATATCTACATGCAACTATTATGATATCATAGATCACTTCTCATGAAAAATTAAATTTGATTGTAATGTCTTATAAATTTAGGTTCATAATTAAAATGGATGTTCACGGTGCTGGAGTGGTTGCAGTTCTAAGCACAGTTGGAGCCGCTACCGGGGCAATTTCTGCAGTGATCGTTTATACTATTTGTGCGCGTCGTCGTCGATTACTTACTTCGGTTGGAGGACCACTCAACTGGCACGTATCTTTGTATTTTTCTTTCTGGTAGAATATCACAAGGTATCCCATTTTAACTGCCTTAGGCAAATATCTCGAAAAATAAATAAATAGTAAATTTTTTTTAGGTTTGAAAAAGATTTGTTAGATAGAGCTGAAGAAGCAGCTAAATCATCAAAGAATGTTTTAGCTGGTGTCGCGCTTTCACGAGATAATAAAATTATCAAACGTAATGATAGTCATTCAGATGATGATGAATGGCAATCTGATCACGTATTCGATAGTATTGCCAGTGATTCTCCCAGAAGAGGTAGATATACAATACATTTTACAAATTATATTGCTAGAGTTATAGAAAGGGATGTCGCAAATTTAAAAGTAGGCAAATTATGATTAGTTGTAGGACAATGAGATCCGAGGACTTCTCTGTCCTACAGCCAATCAAGAAGCTTCAAAAGCTGTACAACATATGAAATATTGGGCTAAGACATACCGTAAGGTCGGAATCAGACTATGCATTGAAGATTGAAATTTGACCAATGAGGATAAAGGAATTTTAGCACCTGTTGATTTGACAAATCAACTCAAATTTCAATCTCTCAATCTTCAATACATAGTCTGATTCCGACCTAAGAGACGTAAGAATTAATTAGCCTGTTCTAGAATTATTATAGTAAGAGTAAAGCCACCAAGTGATGATTTTTGATTGGTTCCACTATATTCGCGGAAACGAAAGCGATAAGTAAGACAGTATAAAATAGTTTATTATAACTTGTTTTTTCATTTTATCTCATACTTATGTTCTCCATTAACGATAGACGCGCATGCGCACGAGACAGGTGTTCTAATTCTTACTAGACGAATTCTAGCCAGGACTAGATAAAATGCTTTTCAAATTCCATTTAAAATATCAGTGTAAAATACATTAAAAATGTATTTAAAATCCAAAATATAAAATGGTTTTTCGGAAAAATAAAAGTTTCTTTCACAGTTATACAGCATCTTTCGGAATCAGATGATATTTCTCCATCTCCAATGAGTCCGCTTGCACCACCTATTCCGGATGGCACATTGATAGCATCTGAGAAACGCATGATAATCGTCAGACCGCCGCGGAGTATGGATGGATCTCACTCCAGATTGAATAGTATCGAGATCGAGTCAGCTTCACAACACAAGGTTTATATTTTCGTTGAATTTTTCATTAACCAATAATTGTATTACTACAAGTACCTAATTATAATCACACAATAATAATAAAAAATCTTATTTCGTTTTATTTTATTTTATTATTGTTGATTATCTTTATATATAAAGAGTCCTTTATTTTTCAATTTATTTGTATCTAATTATAATTTTATACTACAGTTGTCATCTTCCTCTTCAACTTCTTCGTCCGACGAAATTAGAGGTGAATTAAAATTAGGATTGATATACGATACTAACGCTGGAATACTTACTGTGAAACTTATTGAGGTATTATTTATATAATTTTTCACATATTCTATACTTACTTCTCAAGCACATTAAATATTACCGTTGAATATATAGATTGAAATAATTACTTTTTTTGTTTTATAAAGGCACATGATCTTCGTGCTCGAGAATTGAGCGGCATTGCAGATCCTTATGCCAAATTACGTTTGTTACCTGATCGTAATAATGTGTGGCAAACTACAATACACAGGCGTACTTTGAATCCTGGTGAATTTCTTTCTTAAAGGATTATCGCAAAATGACTCAACTCTCTTTAAAGCAAAATATTTTATATCTAATTTCTTTTTCTAGTATTCGACGAAGATTTCATTTTTGAAGTAACGCCTGTAACATCATTGGCTGAAAGAACATTAGAAGTTTTGCTCTATGACTTTGATGCGTTTACAAGACATCGTGGTTTAGGCTATGTACAACTTCCTCTTTCTTCCGTGCCGGATCTCGGTACAAACTTAGTCACTATCGTACAACCAATTTTACGATATGGAACAGAGGGCGGATTTAGAGTGCCGCCACTGGGTGAATTAATGGTCTCCATTTCATATCAGATGTCTATAGAGAAACTGACAGTTATTATTGTCAGGGCAAGAAATTTACCCGTTCTCGATGACCCCACGAATGCTAATTCGTATGTGAAGGTATGTATGTATGATATCTGCCCTTAAATTTTCTTACTTAAGATGAAAATTGTTTAGGTATCACTTATACAAGACGGTAAAAATCTTAAGAAGAAAAAATCGAGTATACAACATGAGGCTACAAGTCCCGTCTGGAACGACATTCTTACCTTTGATACTAATAGTGACATATTACCGGAATGTATCTTACAATTTTCTGTACTACGAGCGAATGGTAATCTCTTAGGGAAGTGCGAAGTATCAGGCTCGTGCCAAAGAGAGTTATTTCAACGTGTGTTATCCGGGAAAGGTGCTTCAGCACAATGGTTGCCATTGTCAGAACCAGAAGTACAACAAAATGATAACAGGAATTAAAAAATTAAAAAGAAATTGCTATTGGAATCTGTGTGTGTATATATACAAGGGGTCGTTTGAAAAGTTTAAGCCTAACATAGAATCAAGTATTTTTTCGGTCAAGTTCAGTTTTATTTTTCAACATAGTCTCCATTTAAGTCGATACACTTTTCCCAGCGATGCTCCCATCTCTTTAACTCATTCAAATAATAGTTGGCATTTTGCTCTGCAAAATAGTCTTTTATGGATGCAATAACCTGCTCAATGAAAATGTTTGTCTTCTGAACCAAACTTTGAGCCTAGGAAACAGAAAAAAGTCGCTGGGGACCAGATCTGTTGAATACGGTGGGTGATCAATCATTCGAACCGTAATTCGTGAATTTTTGCCATGGTGATTGTCGATGTGTGAGATTGTGCGTTATCTTGATGAAACAGCATTTTTTCTTCTTCAAATGCGGCCGTTTTTTCGCAATTTCTGCCTTCAGCTTATTAAGTAATGTTGCGTAATAAATCGCCGTTATTGTTTCACCTTTTTCAAGAAAATCGATAAACAATTCCATGACTATCCTAAAAAAACAATCGCCATCACTTTCCCGAATGAAATCGTTCTTCGGAGCAAGTTCAATCCATTGTTGTTCAATCCTTTGCCATCCATTGTTTTGACTGTTTCTTCGTCTCAGGAGTGATGTAGTGGATCCAAATTTCATTAACAATTATTAATACAAAAACGCAAAAATCCAACTCGTTTCGCTAAAACCGCTCCAACAGAGCCTTGGAAATGTTCATTGAAATGCGTTTTTGGTCTACAGCAAGCGCGATGCGCGGTTAGCTTATATATGTATATACCTCATTTTTCACTTAAATGAAAATGACAAATGTCTACAATTTTCACAAGCATCTTTCAAAGCATGTACGATTGTAGTACCAGTATAATTTTAACGAGTAATGCCATCTTCATGTCGAGGCTCAAAATTTTTCAAACTACCATCGTATATACATGGTGTCCTAAATTTTTTGATACAGCGCTTGTATACAAGTAGAACGGATTAAACTGATTTGAAAAGAATAAGGATATTGATGATTTAAAAAGCTCTGTACCATTTTGCAATTTTCGCATAATACTAATCTCTAGAAATTAATATTTTGTTAAGTATTGTGCGAAAATTGTAAAACCATACAGGACTTTACAATTTATTGTCAGTCTGCTCTATCTACACATAAGCGTTGTCACGAAAATTAATTGACACCCTATAAGAGATAGTTAAAATATCTTATCTCTTACAATATCTTAGCAAAAACTGTTTTAAAAAAAATGTTGTTTTGAAGAAAACAAAGTAATAACCTCAATTTCATATTGGCATTCTCAAAATCGTAGCAAGATGAATCGGGAAAGGATCTTACAAGTAAACCTACGAAAGTGTCACCGATTTTAATGAAACTTTGCAAATTTGTAGAACTATGAAAAATATTTGACACATTTTTTTTACCGGCGAAGATCCACTCTGAAGAGTGAAAACTATCCCTTAAAGGTAAAGGGTAGATTTAAAATATTAGGAATAACATATGAAATAAGTTGAAAATTTTAAAAAGTAAAATGTGTTAAAGGAGTGTTTTTGAAGTCGCTGAAACTAAATCTTATGTCAAAAGTATGAAATTCAAAGTGGCTGACCCAATACGGCGTCCGGATATTTATTTCATATAATATGAAGTTAAAAACATTGTAAATTTTAAAAAGTAAAATGTGTTAGGGAGTTTTTGGGATCACTGAAACTGAATCTTATGTCAAAAATATGAAATTCAAAAATTTTCTCCACGTGTAATCATGAGACGCGGCGGACACACAAGCGTTTTCCCTTTTCACTGACGCATAACTTATGATATAAGATTTAATTTCAGCAACCCCAAAAACCCTCTAACACATTTTATTTTTTTTTTAATTTTCAATTTATTTTACCTAATATGTTAAATCTATCCCTTACCTTTAAAGGCTATTTTTCACCCTTCAGAATAAACCTTTGCCGATAAAAAAAAATACGTGTCAAATATTTTTCCTAGTTCTACAAATTTACAAAGTTTCATTAAAATCGATGAGTGATACCTCCGTAAGATTTACTTGTTAGTTACTAATCTAATATTATAAGAAAGGATATATATATATATATAAACATAAAATTTTTAAAAAATTATGATTCGGTTTAAAAAAAATTAATCATGAAAAGATCTGGAATTAAAAGTGCAATATTTATATTTTTTTTACGTAAAATTGTTTCTCTTTTTATTTTTCTTTTGATTTAACTCTAAAGAAAAAGTAATTACTTGATTTCCCAATCAGAAATTATTAATCGAATAATATCGAATCGATGTTGATTCAACGTCAACCTATCAATCATTTCTGATTAGGTAACTTTTTTTACAATGAGATTGTTTCAAAATAATTGCTATATTGTTTTGAACAAAGAGGTAAAAACCTTGATATCTTTTTGTTAGTAAGTTAAGCACAAATTATTTTGTTAAATTAAATAAAAAATAAAATAATTTTTTAAATGAACTTTTTTCAAATATATATTTTTTAAAAATAATATATGCCATATAATTAATAAGTAAAAAAAAAAGCTTTATCATAAAATTAATAGTATATTCTCACTTTTAAGTTATTTTTTTAATTAAGGTCTACAGCAAGCTTATAAATATGCATATCTATGTAATAATACAATTATCTATCTTTATGCACTTTTAACAATTTTTAATAAAAAATTGCATAATTTTTTGACCTGTATTTATTATTATCTAAGGCTAACGTAATGTTGCCTTTATCAGTTTTTTAAATACAATATCCGGATTAAAAAAATGTTTTAATCGGAATAGATAAATTTTTAATTTGTAGATTTTGGTTTAGGACTTTATTAATGATAAATATTGACAAAAGGGAACTCAGCTCCAGTGACCTTGATCTTGACATACATGTGTCAAGGCCATGATCCTGAGTGAGAAAAAATTTCTCTTAAATGTAACAAGTATTGGATTTTCTTCGAAATTAGAATAAAGAATAAACTTATAAATTAGTATTTGCTGATTATATGAGAAGAACCACGTCTTATATTCTCAAAATCTTTCGGTTCTACTTTAATTTCAATTGTCTGTTGTGAAGAAATAATTTCATGAAAAACAATCAAAATCTTTCGTTCCATATATACGGTCAAAAACAAAATTACAGCAGGTAATTCACAATCGGACACGTCTTGTATTGACGCTTCCATGATTTAAATTTGCTCAGTTAACAATGGTTGCAATGAAGACAACATTTCTGAATACAAAAATGTTATCGAACATATTCGAAAAAAACAATATATATAAAATACTTGCATAACCGGTTTTTTTTTCCTATGATAAAAAAAAACTTGTAGTAAATTCAGTTGAATACACTCAGTGCGCACTAATGTATTATGAACAGTCATACAAATTGTAAAAATGTGTATTAATACATATAAATAAAACGGATTAACCATGAAATCTTCAATAGATTTTATTGTGTTGTTAAGTAAAATTTGTATTTTATAATTCAAAATATTTGCATTTTACTTTTACACAGATTAAATCAGTGAACAACTTTAATATGCACTAGCGTGTACTAGTACGTCCAATCGAATTTGCTATTTTTTAGATGCCCTTCATAATCATCTAAATTTTGTAGCGACACACATAGTTATTGTTAAATAAGATGGTCTATTAAAAATAAATCCGTTGACAAAAGCAGGTTCTTTTAACGACGGAATAGTTGTATTAAATGCTACGCAAGAGATTAACTGAATTTATTAAATATATTAGATTGATTTAAAGATTTTAATGAAAATTGGCTCATTGCCCGTATTTCATTACATTAGTTGAATTTATTAACACTTATTATTGATCAAACCATGGATAAAATGTAATAGTTAGAATTAAAGAATTACTCTATTGAATATAAGTGGTATAAAAAATAAAATTCTGATATATACAAGATATAACAGAGTGACCGTACCAATCTGGTTTTATGGAAAATTGAATTTCTTCTTGAAAAAAATATTTCAAATAAAAGTTGTAGGGTTTTAAGTATTACAATAAATAGCAATGTTAGTATAATCTTGAATTATATTATTAATGTAATGTGTATGTAAGAATCATTTTAAAACTTTTAAAAAGAAATCTATCTTCGAAAAGCTTTCGACATCAGCTAAAAAAAATATAATAAAAATAAGGTTTTCCGTTTAAATTCATTCAAAGTAATACTTCAAAGCAATTTTTCCGTTACCTCATCAACACTATCCAAGATCACACTGATATCATTATCTAATGCATTATTTAAAACCCTACAATTTTTGTCTCGAACATTTTTCAAGAAAATGCACACTTTTTGTTAAATTAGTCTGATACAGTTGCTTTGTTACACTGTATTATAAACGAAAAATATTTCGAAAATATGCAATTGAGGAACATTCCAAATAAAAGTGATAACACGTCAAAAAAACATTCCAAATTAACCAAATTAAAAAACATTAAATTAATAACTAATAATACGTCCGAAACGTTCGAATTTTTTGTATCAAAAAAAATATATTTGTACATAATTTGTGCACCGAAAACAGCGTTTGACTCTGTATAGCCATTAATATCTTACTTAATTAATTATTGTGATTTTGTTTTAATCATTAAGAGTCTTTAATTTAATTTTGATTATTGTTATTCATTTATGAAGAATATGCCGACTGAAAGAGATGCGTTATAATAAAGGTTCGTTTTTTAAATATATTCTAATAGTTTACGGTATAAATTACCTCTGTTGGTACATGAGAAAATAATATATATTAATATTACTACGTTTCAACATCGTTCTCTCCAACATTAGGTAGCATTATTGCACATTTTATATTGTTGCTGATGATGGTCCAAATAATAGGACCGAAACGTTCGAATTTTTTGTAGCAAAGATATATTTGTACATAATTTGTACACCAAAAACAATGTTTAACTCTGTATAGCCATAAATATTTTACTTAATTAATTATTATGATTTCTAATTAATAAATCAAAATAATAAAATGAGGGCTATATTCCGATTTAAACTGTTATCTGTTTAACATTGAGAAGGATCTAAGATCGAAATGTATGTTGTTTACTATATGATGTGAATTGTTTTAAGATAACAGCATCAAACTTGCGCCGATTTATAACTATTTTATTATTTTGATTTATTCATCTTTTTGAGCCTGTTCGTTTTCGATTTAATTCCAAATTAAAGTTGTGTGGTACAGAGAAACGCAATTACATCCTTCTACCTTACAACTTCAATTAAAAAAATTTTTTTTTGTAAAATTGCATATTTTTAAAATACTTGTCTGATTAAGATTGAATATGTGAGTACATGTGTACACACACGCGTGCGTACAAACATAAAGAGAACAGAATCACGAAATATATTTTTATCCTATATAGAGAACATCAATATGTTTTATGCATGTTTCATACATTATGTATACATAAATAAAAGAAAGAAAACTAGAATTGACTCTTACTTGTGATTGGTTTTCTTTGGTTGAAAAAAGTAGACATTTTCTTTTTATCAAAATGTTTCATTATTTATATTATTTATATGTGTACAATGCCATTGTACATAAAAGGAATGGACCGCAATCCCTGATCCTAATCAAATAGACCTGTAATTGAATCATATTGCGATTAGAACAGAAATAGTTATATCCATCGAATAAGATAATTTTTATTGTATTCTCATTTTTTCAAATATTGTCATCATGTATACTCTGTAGCTAATACATGCTGTATTAATCACTGAATATTTGTTATAATTTTCTTTCAAGATTAGCAAAATTATATTTTTTTAAATTTATGCCAGTGGTAAAAACCATAATTTATACAGATAATTCCAGATATCCGTAATAAATAATACATCCTATTATTTATTACATATTAGTTATAATAAAAGTTTTTGCCAGTTTATTCTATTGGATAAAGTCTGGGATAATAAGTTTTAGAATTAATTATGGTTTTTACCATCTACTGGATTTTTTCAACCAACTCTATATTCAATTACTTTTTGAGATTTAATTAATATAAAATTGATGTAAATTTGATAAATTACCAAAACCCATATCATCATCTGATTCTTCTTCTGGTTCTTCCTTTTTCTTTTCTTCTTTAGCTGGAGCAGCTTCAGTGCTAACGGGCGCCGCTGCAGTTGGAGCTTTAAAACAGCAAAATAAAAATATTTTTCATAGAAAAGTAATAATTAATATAATAATTAAAAAGATTATATTTGCCTGAATAAATTATTTAAAAAAATAAAAATTTATATTACGTCATATTATAAACGATATTCTAATGAACATTACAATTTTTCTATATTTTTCATGTTGTTAACAAAACTTTCAAGATTATATCTTTATTGATAAAATCAGAAAGTTTGTCAGCAGTTTTTTTTGACCTCTTTTGCTAACCGAGCTAGTAATTTAAAACTAGATCAGTGGATGAAGAGGATAAAATAAACATTTGCAAGTTTTTCCATATTGCTTATTTAATCATAAAATTCTTTCAATCTATTTTAAATATATATATATGCAGTTAAACATTTGTTAATATCAGGATATAATTTTACATATTTTTTATTTCAATGTTTTCTTTATTAATAGCAATTTAAATTTCTGTAATTCTTATGATATCAAGCAATAGGTAGCTCAGGAATTCATGTATGATCTTGCGACAATAGATCAAAATTCGATCAAAATTCATTGTCGAAGATTGATGGAAATAAAACAAGCTAAAAAAGTTATTGCATTGAAAAAAACTTAAATTCACAGTCAAAATATATGCGTGTTACACATATAAATTTGTCTATCAAATACATCTTAACTGCTTGGAAATCGTATTTATTTGCTTTATGAATATATAACTTCCATACTAACTGCGGAAAGTCATATAAATATTTTTATTTGTATTGATTAAAAAAGAGTTTGCAACTTATTATTTCTGAATCTGATTTTAAAAATTGTAAACAGAACTTACATCAACAAATAAAACGATATTTGAAAGCATATCTATATATTTACTTAATCTTGCTGTATCTTATAAAAAATAATATAAAATAAACATAATTGTATTACAATTAATACTTATAAATAGTTTGCCAATATAAAAGTACATATATTACCTGCTCCTACAGGTGCAGCTCCGATGCCAGATCCGATGTTGGTTATCAATTCCTTAACATTTATGCCTTCTAAAGCTTTAGCAAAAAGTCCAGGCCAATAAGATTCAACATTTACATTAGCTGCTTTTAAAATTGTTTGTATTTTCTCGCCCTGTAAAATTAAAATATTGTAACTCAAGCTAAATATAGTAAATCAACTTCCAGATTTCATAAAATTTGAGATTAAATTTAAATTGCATTTGATTTTGACGTTTTCAGCGTTTCTTTCTTTTATGTCTAATAAACGATAAAAATAGAATTATAAGCGTCCAAAACTTACGCTGTCTTGAGCTTTAACTTTACTGATATTTTTAATATAAACGAACACGTGTGTGATCAATCCAGCAGACTCTTAGGCTAATTCTACAATGTGTTTCCTGTTTCTTGTTGTTTGTCTCTTGCCTTCTTAATCGAAAAATCAAGAGACAGAGATAAACAGCAAGAAACAGGAAACAAAAAGCACATTGTAGAATTAACCTAAATAGACACGATAAATTGGAAACCTTATTAAAACAAGACATAATACAGATGATAAAATAAATTAATAAACAAATATGAAAAAATGCTAATGGAATACATCAAGAATGGAACATACCGGTAAAACGTACAGAAATACAAAAATGTATAGGTGATATAGCGTGACGATATACTTTATACTTACAGTTACAGCGATATCATCGTCAACGAGTATCAACGCAGAATAAACGCAGGCGAGCTCGGCCTCGGTCGTCATTTTCTCTGTTTAGATTTAATTAATGAAAAACGGATGGCGCTTAAAATTGGTGTAAGTCGTCAATAAGACCTTAGCTCTACAAGAGAGAACAAACACCCAAATCCGCGACTCCAACGGAAACGAAAGAGCGAATTTTATTTTACCACTTTTTCCGGATATCACGTGACGAAACAAACATGGTAGAATTAATAAGCCGTTATTGGACAATGGAAAGAAGTGAAATAAAATATTGGTGCCCTGATTGGTTACACACTTCGTTTGCGCATGTGCAGTTCGTTTATATACACGGTGAAATTCATGAGAGTTGTGTGTATACTGTGGTGATGCTTTATGTTTTGTCTCCATTTCTCTTTTCCGTTGTAGAACGTGGAGTTTAGTATCGTGGTTTTGTCGTAATACGGTTTTATCTGCATTTTTTTTACAAAATCTTCAAAAGAAATTACCAAAATGCCTCCCAAATTTGATCCAAATGAAATAAAGAAAGGTATTTTATTTATATTTTTTGTATAGTACAGAGATGAAAAATTTTTTAATTTCATAACCTTGGAAAAAGAAAATTGCTAAATTACTTTTGTTTCATACTAGTATTCCTGCGATGCGTTGGTGGTGAAGTAGGAGCTACTTCGTCCCTTGCTCCTAAAATTGGTCCTCTTGGTTTGGTAAGTTTTGATTAAAAAGAATGTAATTTGTATATATATATATATATTTTTTTTTTTAAACTTGTGTATTTTCTTCTATTTTTATGAAAAGATGTAATAATTTATTTGTATGTCTATGATACTCAACTCTGTTATTTAATAATGTGATTTTTGTATATTATATTAAATAAATAATAATGTTATCATAAAAATAAATTTAGATTTAAAATTTGTATGCTTTATAGACCAAGTATTATAAGATATGTTTCAATTAAAATGTATAATTTTATTTTTATTTCTAAAAGAATCTGAAACACCCTGTATATATCATGTACTGATAATAATATTCATATTTTAGTCGCCTAAAAAAGTTGGAGATGACATTGCTAAGGCTACCAGTGATTGGAAAGGTTTGAAAATCACTGTTCAATTGACTATTCAGAATAGACAAGCCACAATCTCGGTTGTACCATCTGCTGCTTCTTTGATAATTAAAGCTCTGAAAGAGCCACCCAGAGATCGTAAGAGACAAAAAAATATCAAGCATAGTGGTAATCTAACGTTTGATGATATTGTTTCTATTGCTCGTGCAATGAGATCGAGATCAATGTCGAGAACACTTGGTGGTACAGTTAAAGAAATCTTAGGTACGTGTCAGTCAGTGGGATGTACTGTGGAAGGTAGACCACCTCATGACCTTATAGACGACATTAATGGAGGGGAACTGGAAGTCCCAGAAGAATAATTGTTGGTAGGTATTGAGCTCTTAGTTCAATCTTTTCATTGTGGACAACAAAATTTGACTACATACATAATATTATCTGTAATATTACGTGCTTATTACGTACTTCTGAAGTTTTAATCATTTTAATTCCAAACACGTGTATAATAATCACAATGAAAAGTGTTGATTTTGGGCTCTTGGTAGGGGTTGGCATCCCATCCACCTGTTTAACATCGAGTTCATCTAATGATGGCTTGTGTGTTTAGCAGGCATTTAGCCATTGAGGAAAACAACCTCAATAAAAAATATTTTAGTAATCTTTTTCAACAATGTGGAAATAATTTTACTAAGTATCTTGTATTTTATGTTTTTACAGATTTTGTAAGGTGCCGAAAAATAAAAACATTTAAAACGGAGTTGTATGTGTTGTAATTTTTTTATTTCATTAATCACATACTTATTATTTTGTTCAATTTTATAAGTACGCATGATATCAGAGGACGCGGTAGTGTGTCTCGACGCATATATTACATATAAACAGTTAGTAAATTGAGCATCGAAATTCTGCTTTAGAATAAATGTGATTTATAAATAATTCTTTACGCGTCAAACAAGATATTAAAAAATTGATTGATTCTTTCAGAATATCTTATTATTGAGATTTATACAATATAATGATATAAATATGGAAATTTTTAACATTTGTGGTTAAAACATTCATCAATAGAATTACATACTTTTTCCTTTAATTCTACACTTCTCCTTTACTATTAAATATAAAAATGTGCAGAAAATATTTACAAACTTACTGCTAAATGTATTTCATCAAGAATATAATTAGCGGTGAATTATTAAATAAGAGGTCTGTAAAAAATTCATAAATCTTATGAATATATCCTGTGATTATATTCAGGGGACTGAGTTGACAGAACAAGAGTGTATTGAGCAAATTTGGCTATAATAATATAAATATGTATAAACTTCAATTATATTTTATTATATTAAATATTGTTCCTATGTATGAAAGGAAATATTACTATTCTGCCAATATACAACATATCATCACCATCATTTTTGCTAGATTAATTATAACACTATATATATATATATATTAAAAAATGTCTGCATAATATAATTAAAATTGATCTTTTTTCATTTCGAACGTGTTACATATTTAGTACAACAAAAGATAGACATAATGCATTTACTGTTTCTTTCTAAAGCTAATGGAAAAGGCGCATCCAGGTGTATAGATGAAAATATCAAATTATAATTATTTTTATATTACCCTTAATCTTATATGTAGGCTGCTGGAAAAGTTTATGCAAACAATATGAAAAGGCATGTAAAATTCGGCTCTATTGTTATAAATGCTGCGTGAAAGTTGGCGTTGTCATGATGACGATTTCGATTTGTTCTACGCAATTTATTGATGACTTCTGGCAAATTGTTGTATATCAATCAGCACAATCTAATTTTACGGATATGATAGTAGTAAAACGTTGGCACCATTGGAAGTACTAGATTGCAGAAATTTCCAGCAGCCTACATATTTCAGAATCAATATTTTGTCGCGCGCGTGTGTGTTTGTGTGTGAAAGAATCAACAATGTATTTACATAATGCAAAATTATTACATAAGATGTAAGAGGATTTTTGTTTAGTTTTATAAATTTATAATATACATATTTGTTATTAAATTGCATCAAAATGCACATCTTAAAGTTATGATAATTATGAAAATGAAATAAAAGTTTACAAAAAGATATTTGAAAGAATTGATAATATAGAAATAAGGACTGATTCTATAATACTAATTTTTTTTGTAACAATAAAACAAATACAATAAAAAAACAAAAAAATTTTATTGAATTATAAGTTCCTTCTTTTAATTATTGACCCAATACGTGACCTCTGCCCCAGTTATGTCCTCCAAATGTATTTCTTCCTTGATTCTGTTCCCTTGTAGGTCTAGGTGCAGGTACATTTCCAAACGATCGAATTCCACTTCTTTGAGGTGGAAAATAACTTTCAAGTAACCTGGGAGTGTTGAGTAATTCTGGACCACCAAGTTCCTGGGGATATTTGAATTTCAAGAAGATATACAGATGTCCTACTAGAATCCCAAACAATTCCATCATTCCGCCACCAGAAATAATCAGATTAAATCCAAATAGAACCCATGGCAGATACATGGCTTTGAATTGTGTACCTGACAATAGATTTGTTTCATATAAACCAACATAATGTTAGTATCATCACAATATAACGATATAATCATTAGGATAGGATGAGCTATTCCATCAGTTTCAACTTTAAATAAGAAAATTTACAATAGCGAACAATATCTTTTTGCAATGACACGTTTATAATTACTTTATACAATTATAATTGCTTCTTAAGAACACAAGAGCAACCTTTAAATAATGAATATGTACTGCTCAGAAACAAACATTATCGCGAGAAATAAATAAAAAGCTCCACTCTATCCTATGTATAATATATAAATAAAATATGACATAAAAGGAATAGAGCATACCAAACCAGAAGTTTACAATAGCATCTTTATTTAGCTGACACCATACGTATAACACACTGAGCACCATGGGATCCATGAGCAGGGAGAAATCGCCGATAAGTCCAATGATAACGCAGCATATCCAATTAAATAAGAGAAGAAAGCAATAATCCGCGGGCTTTCCATCATATTCTCCGCGCTCTAACCTTAATGAGTAATTGTACAAGAAGTAGCAATTGATCAGGAAATGGAAGCCGGTCCTTTGACTGAGAGGATAGTAAAAGACACTTGTCACCGCTCGCCAGATTTCAAAATTATTCAAAAATCGGTCGGGCCACAACACCAATGAATGCGGGCTCAGAAGGCCAAATCTGCCGAGTAATGTCAGAACTGCGGTACACAACAACCAATATCTCGTAAATATAGGTAGAGAATTGAACCAGTCTCTCACATCTGACATTTTACGTAATCTCTACAATGCCGTTTTCGTGCTTATAATATCACGCTACGATTAATCTTCAGTTACAGTCAAAGATTGCGGAACAATGATGTATGTATCGTACGCCGTACGCGTGTCATGGATGTGATAAGCAGTGATAAGGTGACGTCGACGACGACAATGACAGATGTTTATTCAGGTTATGGTCTCATTCCGGATCTACAATACAATGTCTTAAGCCGTAAGAACCAATTACGGTTGAATTCGAGGAGAATAATCGACTATGATTCGTCCATTCCTTATGGCTTAAGCCCATGGCACATAGAAAAACGTAAGGCCGTAAACGTAATCAGTAAGCGAATTGACCAATCACAGTTGAGAACGTAGCGGCCGCCGCTTGCGTTCTCAACTGTGATTGGTCAATTCGCTTACTGATTACGTTTACGGCCTTACGTTTTTCTATGTGCCATGGGCTAGTCAATTTGTTTACAGAAATTTACTTAATTACAAGCAGAACAAAATGTTTACTGCAGATAAATTTGTTAAAGAAACAAACAATGTTTTGGTATATTTCTCTTAAATATATACATAATTATATGAAAGCAGGGCTAAAAATAACATTATTATTTTACCGTTTTTTTCTAATAACGATTTGGTAATTTATATTGCAAATTTTTATGACAATAACTAACTTTAAAGATGGAGAAAGATAATTTTCGAAGATTAATTTGTCATCATCACATATTTATTGGAATAAAGTAATTCATTACTTGGAATGAGTTAAATATGAAAAAAGATACTTATATTAGATTTTCAGTATCGTTAGTAATTATTGGAATACAACCTAATACATGAAATACAAAATATATTTTTCAATATTTAAACTTTTTATATAAAATATCTTTAATTAAAAATAATGTGTATAAGAGTAACGACTGAGTTGTACCATTATTATAAAAATATTTAATGATTGTTAATATTACAAAAAAGTAACAAGTTTCATCAAATAAAGTAACAAAAACGATAACAACGTTACAAGTAACGTTATTTTTAACTTTGGTAAATCGTCCGTTTTTATAGCTGAACTAGTATTTATATATACTTTTGTAATAAAATAGATGTATGTTTGTTATTTGGTAAAAGTAAAAGAGAGAGTTCTAGTGCAGTTTAGTGCAAGAATAAAAAAAAGACCACAAATGTATGAGCACAAATCATGCCCGATTAGAAAGATGATGCCCTGGCGTTTAAATGTCACGCTAATATCCCTTTGATTAAAAAACATGTAATACAAGACTATTCTACTGAGTTATTTGGTCTACTTATTTAGTTTATTTATTCCACTCTGTACAAGAGTGCTTTCAGTAATTATCAGATGCTCTGTACATATAACGCAAGACTTATTTTAATTCTATAATCACAGTTGTATGGAAAGCAGAAATTAAATTACAATGTTCTCATATATAAGTATGTGGTGACAAAAAATTATATTCATCTTGAAATTCTTTAGAAACTCCAGAAGTATCGCTATGTATTATCAGTTAAATTCAATGAGAAATTTGTATCAATGAGAAGCTCTTCATTTATGTTCTGTTTTTCTTCCGATTCGTACTCTTCGATGTCTTCACTTAAATCCGTTAAAATTTGAGGCCCGGTAGATTTGTACTGAAATGCGGAATGTGACAAATCGACTTCAACCGGGAATAATGTTACTGTCGACAATAAATCCCGTGCATTGGCATAATACTTGGCCAAACCTGCTGCAAACTTGTGCAACTGCCACACAACATCCTGAACGTGCTTATTGTCCAACAGTTCAAGCTTTACTAGTACGTCTGAACGAAGCTTTGCGAATCTCGCGCGAGCTTCTTGTCGACATCTTAATATCAGCCGATATTCGTAATTGCCTGTTTCCACGCGATAAAGAGGTTCTTGCAGAGCGACGCAGCTTTGCTCTTCGTCATCTAATTCTTTCACCTTTAAACAGTAAGATAAATATTCAAATTTTGCATCGGCGTACTTGCTAATGGTTAACCGTGTATCTGGTATAGCCTTGTTAAGATATGTTCCCAAGTCATTCAGTATTGGTTTTAGAGTTTTTAACATTATCATTCCAAATTTTTCCATTTGCCTATGCTGCTCTCCAAATTGCCTAAAAGCTTCACTGGCACGTGGCTGTGGTTCTCGAACTCCTATAGCAGCAAAAGCATCCCCGAATACTGAAAAGAACAATTGAATGAGTAAATATTGTGTAATAATTTAGTGCAGCTTTCTGATACACAATACTTATTCGTAACACTCTTATACCTTTATAAATTTGTATCAGATCAAAAAAGGCATGTAATGTAGTTTTAGCATGCGTTACGAGACCTCTATAGAAATTTTCTGTGCGCTTCAACATCATCAATCTTTGGACAAGGGCATCATTACAAAGGATAGCTCGAGATAATCCAAGTGCGTCAGCCGTAGTGCTACCCATTCCTTCAACTAATCTATGCTTTACCTATAAATTTGAAAATTTAATTGTTATATAATTTCAGCAGATTAAAAGTTGTTATAAAATATAATTATATGTCTGATATATAATTTATAAATTACAATTATAAATTTTATAATTAATTATAATATTATAAAATATTAATAAATAATATTATAAGAAAAAATATAAATATTATAAAAAATATTTAATCATATCACTTTTAATATTTTATTGTATCATTAAAAACAACAGACATTTTAAACGCTCAAATTAGAGGAAATAACTTATACCTTTTTCAAAGCAATGTCGAGTGTACGACCTTGTTTTGGATCAGCATGTAACTTGTTGTAATTAATACTGACTTGCGAGTCGCAAGATTGTATCATTTTTGCAACTTCCACTTTAGTTTTACCCTTAACTGATGCTCCATTCACTGCCACAAGTTCGTCTCCTGCTTGAAGAGTACCATCTACAGCAACAGGCGTATTGTCGAAAATTTGTACAATATAAAGACATGGGCAAAGTGGTGCACCGCCGCCGATGCTTATACCGATTAGATTACTAGTATCCTTCTGTATTACGATATTCCCAGATGTAATTGTCATGCCCCTGAAATTTAAAGTTATAGAAAGCATATACAGTGCGTGTCAAAAGTCCCGGATTGACTCATTATCTCGAAAAGTATTGGTTGGAAAAACGTTTTAAACAAAAGTTGCGCGCAGGGTTTAAAAAGATCTTATCAGACCAAATTCAGATGTATTCTCTTAACGGACTCTCTAGCATTTTTCCAATAAACCAGTACTTTCTAAGATAATTAGCCGTTCCGGAACTTTTGGCATGCACTGTATAATAATCTTTAAATAAATATAAATACGTATACTTTAAATCTTTTAGAAAAAAATTATTAAATATAGAAACTTCATAATAAGCGTTCCTGCCCTTTTTTTCCTTTTCATATTTAGTTGATCTATTCACATAAAATATTTCTAATCTTAATTGTTTATACACATTGCTTTTCAATCTGTATTTCTCTATATTATATTAGTTATTGCCATAAATATTGCCTCGGTGATTTTTAATTGGGAGGACGTCCTCATGGAATACGAGAGATACGTGTTCAAATCTAGATCGAGGCAATATTTTTCTGAAGAACTTCTTTACGAATTTTAAGATGCTAGTAGCATGAAATCAACACGTTCTAATTTAATGTGGAAGAATTATTTTATCAGATTAATTGTGTTGTAAGAGAGTAATCGGCGCGCAGTTATATTTTCGCAATAAAATTTATTCGAACCCTGTGAGAAAGAGAGAGAAAGGCAGGGGGAAAAAGAGCGAGCACAATATTCCTTGAATATTATACAGGGTGTAATATAATATATATAGACACATATTATATTTACATACAGACGTTTAAAAACGGGATTTCTTTTTCCCAATTTGTGTTTTTATTTTCATGGCCAATAATACGTACTTTTCTGAGCTCATAATATATATTTGTTTTCATTTAGTACTGGGAACCATATTTTTAAGACAAATAATATTCGAGATATACTTTAGGAAAGTGGTAGATTGAATGGTGCGGCATCGCCGAATATGTGCTAATCCCGTTTTCAAACGTCTGTATGTCGGTCAATGTTTGTCGCGTATAAATTAACAACCTACCATTTTGTAGGAAATTTTCTAAGCTTCAATTTTTATCTAAGGTATTTTTTACGTATGCAGAAATTGAGATATTTACAAAAAAGGTACCGCAAATCGCCTTTTTATGCCAAAAGCTAAAAAAAAACAAGCATTTTTATAGCAACTGTTTTTCAAAAAGTTTTTAAACTATTGCTGATACAGGATCATGTACATATATATATATAATATGTAAATTAACAGAAAAATATAAATATTAATTTTTCTATCGTCATTACATATGTTTGTTTATACAAAAAGTCCGATTTTTTCATAAAATCAGCACATTACGAAATTTTCCAAAGGCTGTATCTCGAAAACTATTCATCGGAGGTTTAAAAAAATCCCATTTTAAAGATAATTTTATAAGCTTCCACATAATTTCTATACATTTTTCACCTCAGGCAAATCAGAAGTAAGTTATTTACAAAAATGTACTCAGAAACACGTACAATAAAGATTTTTCAGTTGCAAATTTACGTAACATTCAAAATAAGAGGTCCCTTAAAAAAAATCTATCTCGAGAACTATTAGTCGTACTTCGTATACTCTTATTACTCGTATCAACAATTTGTTGATAAGTACATTCAAGTATTATGAATGTTGCCTTATAATACATTATAAATGTACTAAAAACCACAAAAGTTTATCTAACCAATTTACTTATATTTGATTTTTCAACGAATTCTCTGCAATATTATAACACAATAAATTGATAATACAATATAATTTTTTTCATGACAAAAGCCTTAATAATAAAACTTACAAGTTGATGAGTTACAGCTGTATATTTTGATGTTGTGTGACCAGTTCTATATCTGGTCTAGGTCCCAATAAACAACAGTGTAAAAGGAAAACACTGAATTTGATAAGCAAAAAGATAAATATAAAAAATCAATATACATAATACAAAAACAGTGCATACATGCGATCTTCCATCATAACCAGTTGGTACATTTCCATGCTAGCCGATGGGTATGGTAGTTAAAGCGATAAAAGTTTTATCCAAAGTTGATATACATTCGGACTTTAAAGCATGCTAGTGTTTGCAAATATGGTTGATATAATTAAATCGCTTGTTATACTTTTCCACTACACTATGACATTCAGGCATGCATTTTACGACCAAAAGAAAGTATATTAAGACTGTAATATAGCACAACAAATATAGTATAATAAATTATAACTGACAAACATTAATATTCACAATTTTCTACATAACCAACATTTTATCCTCTTCAAAGAAGAAATCATCTTCAAAATCCATGCCCAGGCCAGTCATACTCGCTAATATCTGTAATATCGATGATTATTATTTATACGTAACATTTGTTCTTCAATCCCTACTTTAGTATGAATATAAATCGAGAGTGATATGATCCTTTTTTTTTTATATCATTAAGAAAATTGGTACAAACTAATGGCCTAGTTTACATTGTGCACTTGATACAGATAGTACTAACTAGAAACTTTCTATTGAATTAATTTCGGCGATACGTGTGATATGAATATTTAATTAATCATTTAGATACGTACTATATGTATTGATTTAGGATCGGTAATTACACAGCTTAGCTGCAGCAGCTCAAAAATTAATAAAATTAGGTTAACTCAATGCGCGTTTGCATGAAATGAAAGTATTTGACAGAAATGAACGTCACTCTGTCCCAAGAACCGATATATTAAGCGTCATTAAGCGTTAAATTTGATGACTATTGAGGTTAAGAAAACAATCACATCTGTGAAATCTTCTTCTTCTAAGCTTTAAAGCCCATGGCACATGATGTGATCGAGTTGCAGCTACGAATGCTTCAAAGCACTTGACTGACCAATCGGAAAAAAGAATTTTATTAACTGGCCAATCAAAAAATGCTTTAAAGCATTTGTAGCGGCAACTCGATCACATCCCTATGTGCCATGGGCTTTAAGCTTAGAAGAAGCAATTATAAAATTGCAAAATATCGTTTATTTTCCAACAAAATAAGCATAATTATCGTTATTTACTTTTTGAGGATTTGTGCTTCTAAAAAAATTAAGATTTAGGGGAATTTGGGGGGATTTCAAATATAATCTGGAGTGAAGTTAGAACTTGGTTGGCAACACTGCAAGTTCCACTGGTTCCACTTCCACGTTGACGAATTGACGACTGTACCTGTAGTGGCGAACATAACAGCAAGTTCCACGTAGCATCAGATAGAATGTAGTCACGACAATTGCACGTTATGTCAGAACGTTATAGGCTCAGTGAATGTTGAGATAGAATTAATTCGTGTATTCTTAATAAAAGCATATCTTTTGAACAGCAAATTAAAATGAGATACTTCAACATTTTCTTATTCTTGGTTGTTTCAACAATTGCATTCGCAGCAAATACAGGTAATTTGATTTATAATTTACTTTCAAAACGTATTTCACAGTATGTGCATAAGAATCAAAATATGAAATAATACCTGACTGAAGTTTTCAATTTTTATGATGATTTAGTCAAATATTTTGGATAAACAATTCAATTTTTCTTTAATTTTCCGACATTTTTCTCGTTTTTATCATTATTCTTTCATGTATCTACTAGAACATCAAAGTACTTAACATTATATTATATTAATTAGAGAATATATATAGAAAGAACTTGTTACTTTAAACACAATTAACCTGATTCTTCAGTTGATAATCAAAAATCTTAATGGGCTTTCTACAATAAAAAATGTCTACAATAAGCTATAATTTAAGTGTAAAGTCTTAAATCATAAGAAATTAATCAATCACAGTATTAGAAGAATAATCAATTATGATTGGTTAATTTCTTATACCTAGCTTAGGCTTATAACTTAGATAATGACTTATTGTCAAAAATCTATAAGGCCTAAATAGGTGATTATGGTTTTTTGTATCTATAGGTTGTTAATTGTACAGCGTCATTTAAGTAACAGTAATGATAATGAGTTAAAAGAATTATTAGGATTCAAATTTTAACAAACAAAAAATATAAAAAGTCAAACAGTGTAAAAAGATGGTTCAACGATAAATAAACATAAATAGAAATTAACATACAGCTACAACGCAAGATGCCATTTGCAAAAGTCATATATTTAAAAAGTATAAAGATTGGGTTAATGAGGGTCAAACGCAGTTAATGCTGAAGATGACAAAGCTAAACCCAAATATTTATTTATTATTTATATTTAAACTTAAATGTGTGCGTGCATGTTTATAATTATATACAGTTAACTGTATTTGACTGTTATTAGCTCAATCTTTTGTTTGTAATAATGAGTTACTTTTAAGAATCAGTAACTATATATATAGTAACAGTAACTATATATAAAATTACTTTTTTAGAAACTTGATAATCGATAACTATTTACTTTTGGAAGTAACTTTACATTCTTTATATTGAGATTTGTAAATTAAAAATTTGTACTCGTTGGATTCATATATTATAGTTATTTTTAGGAACATGTTTTTACAAAATATATTTATTAAAATTAAGTATTTTTATAAGATATTTTATTTTTATATTCTAAATTTATTTTCTGTTAATTATTATGACTATTGATATTATATTTAATTTTATATAATATATTACTTGTTGAAATTATTTAAATATATTAATTTGTGATAAATATATTTAACATAAATATATATTTACATTTATTTTATTATATTGAATTTATTCACATTTTATTAATATAATTTAACAAGCAACAAACCGAAATAAAAATATTACAAAGAAAATGTATTTAAAATAATAAAAAATAAACAAATAACAGACATTTTGACATCAATCTGGTTATTTTCAATGTTGACAAATTATTAAATTATTAATGGAATATACAAAGAACAATAACGGATTTTAACAATTTCATTATGAGTACATTGCATTAAATAAGTTTTAAAACATTATGCTGATCGTTAGGATGCTTGCCAAATGTAGTCAGGTCAAATTAAAGTAGTCCATCATTAAAAGTCGTCAAAGGTAGTAAAACTCAGGAAGCATTGTAACGGTGCAACAAATAAAACTTCTCTAAAAAATATAGCAATATGAAGTAAAATTATAATGAAAGTTTACATTGATGTAGTATTAATATAGAAATAAAATACTTTCAATGAAAAAATATTGTACAACGTATATTGGTTTATTTATTATTGTTGAACCTTCTCTTAATGTTATTATTATTATTTACATTAAATATTATAAAATTTGAAAGATCATTACATTTGTATTTATACATATAGGATATGTCTATGCTCAAGAAGATGAAAATATTGATGATATTATCGATGTAGAAGGTGAAGAAGGTAGTATAATAACTGATGAAGAAACAGAAGAAGATATCAGTAATGCTTCAACCGATGCCGATACAACTATACTTTTTACAAAACCGGTTCATAATACGTTATCTACTCTCGGTACTTTTATTGATTTTTTAAACTGTTTTTTAAGGTTAAAATGTACTCTTATATATACAGGGTGTTATTGACTTACGACATCAGCGAACATAAGCAGGTAGAACAGACTGAACTGAATCGAAAAGTCTTGTACCATTTTGCAGTTGCAATAATAGTTAACGAAATATTAATTTTTAAAGATAGCCGCATTTGCTTGGCCTATCATAATCGCTGATGTCGTAGATCACTGACACTCTGTATATATATTTTTTTTTTATAATACTAAAATTCATTTTAATTTTGACAGAATTGCCAGCTGGAAATATAATAGAATTTCTTGTTGGATTCACTAACAAGGGTGAAAATGACTTTGTTCTGGAATCATTGGATGCTTCCTTCCGTTATGCAATGGACTTTAATTTTTATATTCAAAATTTTTCCACGTTCACATTTAATAAAGTTGTGAAATCCAAACATGAAGCTACTTTAGCTTATTCTTTTATACCATCTGAAAGTTTCGCTGGAAGGCCGTTTGGCTTGAATGTTAACCTGAATTATAAAGATACCGTATGTATAATGTCAAATATAAGATGTTACATAAAATAATGATATTAATAAAGTATAAATATGCTTTTTTATTTATTATGTATATTTTTTGCAATATTTCTATATGTTTAGAAATAATACATAACTTGCACGTATTGTGTGATATATTACTGTTTTTTTTTTTTTTTGCAGAATGGCATTTCCTACAATGAAGCGGTCTTTAATGAAACTGTACAAATTATAGAGATAGACGACGGTCTTGATGGAGAAACTATTTTTCTTTATGTATTCCTTGCAGCATGTGTTATATTGACTCTTGTAGGAGGTCAACAATTGTTGTCATCTCTGGGGCGCAAATCGCGTTCTTCTACTACTCGTAAAGTACCAGTAGAAATGGGTACATCAAATCCTAACAATGTAGATTATGATTGGCTGCCAAAAGAAACTCTCAATAGAATCAGTAAGTAATAGACGTATCAAAAGCTAATAAAAATTGCTTACATCTGAAATCAATCAAGTAGTTTATTTATTATCAGATAGTAACTTTTTGATGTAATTGAGAAATTGTACAACTGCACATCTAACAATAATTTAGCGCTTTTAAAGCAGGAATCATAGCGGAGATATTTATCGAATTTCTGGTCAATTAAATTATAGCTAAAATACTGAAAAAAATACAATTATAAGATATTTGTTATTAGAAAAGTAGTTCTAATATTTGCATTATACAGTACAGTTGAGGTACATATAATTTTATTTATTAAGTTGTAAGTACCAAATTAGGTCAATCATTAACCAGAAATTGGTGAAATAGACCCTTAAATAATCTTGCAAATTAATTAAATATTAATAATTATTATAAAACCAAGAAATCCTATGAAAGGGGGCGAGTGAGAGTGCCACGTTGTTGGTACGCAATCAATTAAAAATGGATCCCTTGAAATCCTTTATTATTATTTATCAATACAATTAGTAGTTTAAAACTCTTTTTTTGAGTCCTTTACATCTAATACAATAATTCTTCCTTTTGGATTTTGCAAGAAGTCACAACCAATTGAAAGATTTGATGTTACATATTAGGAGACGCGATACTGTCTCCTGCCATGTTAAAAAAAACTACTTAATTTAAATTAAAAGATCAATAAATGACACTACATGTCTCTTATTCCGAGCCACCAAAGTCTATTTTTGGCGGGTTCTATGAAAGGATTTCTTGGTTTTGAAGTTGGAGAGTCAGTAAGAAGATTTCTTTTAGAATTTGGTTGAATTGTTATAAAGATTTTAAACATAAATTTTAGTTTTTGTATTTCCATTTGATGATAATAGATCTTATTATCTATCGTATCTCAATTGCTATTATAAATTATATTCATAGTTGATATTTATAAATTTCTAATTTGTATTATTACATTAAAGTGTATTACTTGAAGAGCTTATAATAGAAAATAATATAAAAAGAAATCATGTTTGTTTACAGATAAATCTCCTAGAATTCCAAAGCAAAGTCCAAGGCAAAGGAAAACAAAAAAAACAAGTGGTTTTGATGATTAAACTGCATACTTGGAGGTGCGTGTGTGTATTTTGTGTGTGCACGCTTGTGTGTGTATACATATATACAAGGTTTATTTTAAAAAGCATCCACAAATCATATAGCGCTATTTTTGATAAAAAAGCTAAATATAAAACTTATGAACCATTTTGTAATTTTGACAATACTTAACGAGACATTAGAAAAATTATCGAATAAGTGGGTAAAATTAATGAATAAGATAATTTTAAGATTTTTTTTCTGTGTGAACTATCTTAAAAATGGAATCTTACAAATTTCTTAAAATTGGCTCATGTGTCGATTCTAGACATCCTATTTTTTTGTAATAACCAAAAAATTGCAAAATGATTTATAAGTTTTAGACTTACAAATCAGTTTTTTTTATCAGGAATAGCGCTATATGATTTATTTTGTAGACGCTTTAAGATACTCTGTATATGAAGTAAATTATCTAATTATCTAATAAAAAAGTTTACACTTTTGAACTCAGTTTGGTCCGTTCTATCTACACAAAAGCGATTGGAAGAAACTTTCCGGACACCCTGTATATATGTATATCCACACATACGCGCGTGCGTGCGTGCGTCCATGCATAATTTAAAGCTAATGCAGGAAAATCTGTATTACAAGAGATACCTGCGATCGTTATTGAAAGATAATTCATTAATTCTCTAATCTCTTAAGAAACAGAATGAACAAGAAATATTCAGTTTTGATTAATAATACAAAACAAATGGTGTTTCTTAATAAGTTTTTAATGAGATTATAGTATTATAAAGAAAGCAACATATGAGCTATATTCTGTAATATCACAGAATGTTGAACTTTATACACGTGCGTTTAAAAGCAGTAGAAAGAATGATATGATACTCAATTATTTTTTTTACACAAAACCTTTACATATAGTTACATAACATTTAGGAGCTTTTTTGTTTAGATTAATTGCCCACTTTTTGTTATATAATCTACATTATTAGAAAAAAATACGAATGGATACATGTATGTATGATACATGCATGCATGCGCGCGCGCGTCTTGTGTGGTAGAAACAAAATTTGATTATTTTGTAATTGTATTAATATATAAAAATTCAATAAAATAATTTTTTATAGACGTTTTTATAAATTTATTTTAAGAATACGACTATCTCTATGTATATACATTTTATATTAAAATTCGACTTTTATTCATTGATTTGAATTAGGATTATCTAAGGGTGCGTTCCACTTAAGTCTGAGACGACCACGACCGCAGTATTATTGCCGTTCCACTACGGACGCTGCGGGCGAAATCTAACAGACGACGAAATGATCAAGCTGACCGGATCAGCCGGTCCGTGATGGACCATGAGTTCTGAAGAACTATTCGACCGCGGCGGACGCGTTTCGAATCGGGTGCTTTCAATTTTCAAAAGTTTACCAAACGTTTACCAAACTCAGGACTTTCCTTGCTAAAAAAAAAAAAAACTAATCTAATTTGGCATTTCTAAAACGCTGTGTTGTCCCAAAATTTCTACAAATCAAAGATCATTTGGGCATGCGTATATCAAAGAACATGTAGAACTGGACGATTCCTCAGGAACGTATGTAGAAACATCCTTTACTCTACATAGTAAAAAAAACGTGTCCGACAAGAGCCTGAATCAGTGAATTTTTTACCTTTACTTTAACAAATTGTTTGATATTATTAAGTATTTTTGAAATCAACTATTATCTCAAATACTTTTTCTATCATAATTTCGACAATATTCGAATCAAAATAAAATAACATAATCTAATCTAAAAAGAGTTTCTTCCCTGCGTATACCGGACACATGTCATGGCGAATTCGACAGACTGCATTAATGCAGCACAGCGTTTTAGAAATGCCAAATTAGATAGTTTTTTGGTACAATTTGACTGGACTATTATTAGAAACAAGTAGTAGTAGTGATGATGAAGATATGTTATGTTTAATAAAAGAAGAAAAGCCGGAAATTAATTAAAAACAAAAAAATTAAATTATTATTATTAATTAAAAATTAAATTATTAATTTAATTCTTAATTAGTGTAGTTTTGCATTCGCTCCGTGTCAGGGCAGCACTAGAACCGTGTAAGTGCATATGTATCGAATGTGCCATAAAAAAATACGTATCCCTTATTTTTATTTAGAAAACATTTTCAAAGCTTGAATCAGAGAGGCACTTCCATGCCTTTCATTGTAAATAAAATATCAAAAATAATCATGTATAAATAATAACCCATGCATAGCACAGAATTGCTTGAATATTGCTGCTGTATTACTGAAATAATCTACTGTATGGGGAAGTAATAATAAACATTTATTTTACAATAACTTAAAAATAAATGTATACTTACTATTCGCACTAGTGTCAAGAAGATTTGAAATTTCGCAGTTATGCTTCGCGCGATTATAGGCGAATCCACATTGTGCTATATGAAGAGAGCCAATAGCAGCAAGGTTGCATTATATTGAGCTGTATTAAGCCTACGGCACACGGTGCTTGTTTTCCTGCTGGATTAGAATCTTGCCACCGTATTGGCTGCGGTGCTGAAAGTGCCAATATCGCAGCCAATCCAATGGCAAGAATCTGATCTAGCTAGTAATCCAGCAGGAAAACAAGCAACCGTGTGCCGCTGGCTTTATTGGTTATTATCACGTGTTTTGGTAATAGAGCTTTAGGGTTGATTTATACTGGCCGTAAACTGTTAACTTATGCCGTAATCTGTAAAAATTGACCAATTATAATCGATTATTCCCCTCTCATTCGACTGTGATTGGTCAATTTTTACAGATTACGGCGTAAGTTGACAGATTACGGCCAGTATAATCCGACCTTAAGGCCATCACACGTACAAAAATTTTAGTATTAATCGTAAGGTCTTAAGCAGATCGGCCAATCACAGTTTAGCGTATTAAAATGTGAGATCGTAATCTTGATTGTGATTGGTCGATTTGCTTAAGACCTTACGATTCCTACTAAAATTTTCGTACGTGTGATGGGCCTTCTACAATAAGCCGTAAGTCACAAATCATAAGGCATAAGCTAGAAATGGACCAATCACAGTCGTCAATTTTTAGTTTCTTACTTCCGATTTATAACTTATGGCTTATTGTAGAAGGCCCATGATGGCCTTGAGGGTGTTCAATATAAATACTAAAGCCCATTCTACAATAGGCAGTAGCAGTGATGGATTAAGGAGTAGGCGTAGAAATCGACCAATGATAGTTAATTATCCTCTTCGATTATGATTTGCTGATTTCTACGCCTACTCCTTAATCAACAAGTGTACATATATCCTGCGCATTTATAAATAGAGTTAATTTTTCACGTTTTCGCCCTGGGGGGAAAAGTTTTATACGATCGATCCCCTGGGGTGCGTTCCAAAAACCTGAAAACTCTATAGTTGACGTAAACTATAAAGTTTCAGTTACTATAATTATGCTTTTTGGAACGCAACCTCTAAGTGCGCTCACTATCTATCTCAATAGTTAATGGTTAAGTGATAGAAGAACCTCCTTTACGGAAGTCCATTGTGAACATATTCGACATCACGCGAGAGCAAATCGGCCGGGATTACGTACCAGATAATGCAAGTAATCGGGTCGTCGCGTTAAGAAAAGTGAGTGTCCGTTCGTCCTGTGTGATAGATGCGGAGATCCCGACAGAAAGAAAATATTCGGGTCGAGTCCGAGGCGTGTTAGATTCGAGAGCAATTGATTTTTCTCGAAACGCTCTGAAACGCTCTCTCTCCGTTTACCGGACGCGAGTTGTTAAACACAAACGGTAGTCGTGAGTAAACGCGCTTATATGTATGTACAGGAAAAAAAAAAAAAAAAAAACTGACATATTCGAATTTCACTAATGTGATGTCAAGAGGTTTATATTAGCAGGAGAGGAAGGATGGGAGGGAAGGGGAGAAAGAGAGATACGTAGAGAGAAAGTGTGTGTGTGTGAGTGTGAGATATGCATGCGTGCGTGTATCTGTGGCTAAGTGAATGAGATAGAAAAAGAAGATGCGCGTGGACGAGAAAGAAAGGGTATGAAAATAAAAAGGGGGAAAAAAAAGAAAAAAAAAAAAAAAAGTGCCGTCGACCTTCGCTTTAATAAAATGAAGCGAGGAGGGGCTGACGCTGGCAAACCGAGCGGATGAGTGCGCGCATGCGCTTTATTACCAATCGCATACAGGCTGTCTCCTCTCTCTCGAAAACGGAACGATTCTTTCCTCTCTCGAAAAAGCCATCTCTCGCCACCGTGGCAAAGGGGAATTTCGTCGCAGGCAGCGTTACCCGGGTAACGCCCCGGCTCGAGAGCACAGTGCCGCCCCCATCGGCACGTACGATCGTCCTCCTCGTCGTCCGTGATCCACCGTGATCTCTCGAAGCATCTCGAAGCCCGCGCAAGGACTCCGACGTGTACAGTAAATTGCAGTATACTGTATATGGGCCTCGTACGAGTCGCGTTAAGAAAGGGAGGAAAGAAAAGAAAAGAAGAAGGGACAGGACATTCATAGAAGAGAATCAAGGTACACGAGGTCGCGCGTCGCGAGTGACCGTGTAATCGACGGCTGGCGATGTGCCCGTCGCCGCCCTGCCGTCGTCCCGAAGGCGATGTTGGCGGCGTTACGCCGCGCGTATATCAGACACTCGATATCGTTAACGTGACACCCGGGCCGTGCGAGTTCGATTCGGCGGCTTCCTTCGGCCGGCGGCTAAACGTACGTACTAAATTGAGCATGTGTGCGACGTCCTACGTCCGTCGTCGTCGTCGTCGTCGTTGCCGTTGCCGTCAAGTGCCGTCGCGTGATGGAGCGCGTTACACGTCGCGTTACTCGGCCGACGCGCACGAATATGTTCCGCTCGGCGCGCGGCATCGCAATAATCGCTCGTATTGCGACCATCTCCGCGGCTCGTGACCACCCCGGCGGGGGTCATCGGCGGATTCGTACGTGCTTGTACCGCGCGCGCGCGCGGTAATCTCGAGTTCTCCGGAGAACTTTGAACCCGCGTTCGTTTCGCATGCGGAACATAACGCGGCACGCATGGATCCTCTCATTGGACACCCGCGGTGAGTGAACCGATGGTAAGACATCGCACATCGGCGATGTGTACGCCGATACTCTGGCCACGAGGATGTATCACGTACATACATATTAAAAAAAAAAAAAAAAAAAAAAAAAAATAATAATCGGAGTCACGTGAGAAAAAGTCCCCCAAAAGAATGCACTTTGCTATCTTTAACGTCTCTCGAAAACCTTAATGACGTTTCAATCAGATTTGTGACATGTAGAATTTTTCACTTAGGCCTACTGGTCGATTCTAAGGACGAGTGCTTCTGAGACTTCCTATGGTCTTTCGGACATACATTTCCAGCAGTTTGGAGCATTATCCTTATTAGGTGCAGCATATTGTCTATGGAGGATTAATATTATTAATATCTGCATTGTATTAGACTGATGTGCCTGGATTGACAAAGTATTTTTCTGCTGTATCTTCGTCTTCCATCTTGTACTTTTGCTGTAAGGTAAATATATTTTAATCTATCGCAATTTTGTCATTAAAACTGTCTATTTTTAATTGATTTCACTTTGAAACATTTAAATTAGCAATACATGTATTATTTTGTATTCAAAATATAAACGTTTGTTTATTTCAATTTACTTATCGATATAATTGTTATATTTTGATTAAATAATAATGTAATGCAAGTAGAAAGAAATTAAATTTGTCGACAAAAATTAAATCCTTAGAAATGTCATCCCGAGATTATGATAGAAGAAGAGGCAGTAGCAGCACCAATTCGAGCAGGTTGCGAATGGACACGAGCGTATCACAATCCAGACCACACGGAGAGAGTTTCAGTAAGCGAAAAGAGATAGATAATGTAATGCGAAAAGCACGAGAGTCACAATCGAGCTATTGGAACAAGAAGCTATTGGAAGCAGAGGAGCGAGATCCAAATAGATGGCGTCATAGTGGATACAAGGAATTATACGTTGGTAGCAGCAGTGAACCTAGCAGAGGACATCCTAAGAGCCCGAGGAGTCCAAGATCCCGTAGCCCTCACAGTCCACGACCCCGCAGTCCTCGGACAAGAAGTCCACGATCACCGCGTGAACGTTCTTCCCGCGAACGCAATAAAAACAGACCAGCCGCTCGTAGTTCTAGCACAGGCAGTACATGTTCTGACAGATCATGTTCCGTTTGTTCACCGAAGGAACGACGACGCGTTGCGCCACTGTCTCGTTCGCATTCGAGATCGGTTAGTCCGGTACGAACTAGGACACATCACAAGGATGTAATCGCGTCGACGAGTTCACGGACCTTACAGTCGCGCACGAGACCACGGTCGCCGCCTTTGCCGCGACCACGTACCCCACCGCCAGCGCCGCAACCGCCGCTGCGTCATCAAAAGGATTACAAGAACATCAAAGAGAAAGAAGCCAAAGTTCGCCGTAAAGAGAAACATCATACCAGATTACCAGAAGATCCGCGAGTACCAGATCCTATCTCATTGGTAAAATAACAGTTTCTTATTATTCTTTCATTCTTGTAATTTTTTTAAAAAAGATTTTTGTCAAACATATTTTTTTTTTTATGTTATTGTCAAACTTGTAGTAATCAATTAATCTCTAACAAATATAAAATTATATATCAACAATTTCTTAAACACTGGATAAGTATATTACATTATACATAATAACGCGTTCAAAATTACAGTTTGCATATGTTAGGAATATTTTCATTAAAAAACAAATTGGAAAGAATAAAGGGCGCAGAAGACGTCACTCAATTAAAAAGTTTTCTGTTTTTCTTTTTCATTCATTTAGTTTTGTCTGTCATTTATTCTGTATCTTAATTATCACAACGTGGAGGCACTCACCGTTGATTGAAAAATTGTATTGAATAGTTATGTAAATTAGTTTGCTTCTCTAAAGAGGGCTAAAAAGTTAGCCGAAACATGTAAGAGAGCTACTGTCATAATAAAAGAGAGTTATTCGAATAAATGGGTTTTGTCACTTAGTAGTGGTGTTTTCTCCTATTGCCTTTTATTCTCTCTAATTTGTTTTCGAATTATATAAGAAGTCTTAATTGATTTTGTTATTATAACTTTTATTAAAATTGTGTAGATACGTAAACCAGTAAAAGTAGAAAAAACACATACAAGTCATGGAGCATCACAAATAATACGGCCTCAGCCAGAATCTTCACCCAGCGAAGACAGTGATAGTTCCTCGACTACATCCCATGTAGGACCACCAAAAATGACATTATCTGAACGGTATTAAAAATCAAATGCAATATTGTAACATTCAAGTTTAGTCCACACAATTCTAGTTTTTCCATCAAAATAGATAATAATCTTATTTAATTTTCACAGATTTGGTAAAATGGCGCAGTGGAGTGTAGATCGTAGGGATATGGAAAATATGCGTATCACGAAAGATGGCGAGAATGCAATGAAAGTCGTTATAGAGGGTGAGGAGAGAATCGCGCGTTTAGGATATGATTCACCACCTCCCGGTCATTATCCTGAATCACTTTTGGCGCAAGGACCAAGAGGTTTTGAATGCTGGGATGATGTTCGCGTTCGATATGATTATTACAAAGCGAGGGGATATCTTCGTGATCTCACTTTAGATGATTATATCAAATGGGAAGAATGGTGGTACAAGTATCAGGAATGGCTCGAAGCTGAACGTTTCTATGAGCAATGGGCCTCGACAAATCGTTCATCCGGTGGTAGTCGCAAGAGACGAGGACGACGCAATAATGTTACTCACTAAGGTATAAGTCACTGTTATGATTTATACTTGATTTATTGACAAATTATGCAGTGATATCTGTAAGCTTAGAGGATACAAAACAAAAAAAAATATATATATTATGTATGTACAAGCTATGTATCGTAATAAAAAGGATGATTGTGCAAAATATTGTTTGAAAAATGTAGTTCGCAATTTTAGAGATTGTATGTTACGTTTTATCGATAACAACTGTCTACTACCAAATACAAGCGTTCTTACTCAGAACGCGGTAAGTAAGAATCAATTGTTCAGTGAATTTCGAAATATGCTTTGTCCAGGTATATGTAAGTATAACATGCCTAAAAAAATAGATAAATTTATTTTTATTTTTGTCTCTCTCGATTGTAACCCCGTTATTTTTTAGACTGCACGTAAATCATTTAAATACATCCTCATATAATTTGTTCCAGCTGTGAAAGAATAAACTAGGTTCTTCATAAAGGCCTAATTAAAAAATCTTGATTTTGATAAAAATTAAAATAATTTGTTACTTTTTCATTATATCACATGTACATAATGTCTTTGAGAAGTTACATCTATTATGATCAATATTTAAAAAGTTATTTGCAATTCAAAAAGAGTATTTAGTCCCTTTTTCCGAATATTTGATCATAGTATTGTAGGAATCGATAGAAAGAAAAAAATATAAACTATAAAAATGTTTTTATCTTCACGCTCTTGTCAAAGAAATACAAAATGAATATGAAATACACTTTACTTTTACACTTTCCATTTAAATTTTGGCGACTTTTATTTATTGGATGTTGTGGCTAACATATTCCTTAAGAGTTCTGTGTAAATTTAAAGTCTTCATATGCATTTATATCGGAGCAATGTTAATTTAAAAAACGCTATTCTCTCTCCATAATCCCTGCTTTTACCTTACACTTTACTTTTACACTTGTATGTACACCCACGATAATCGATTTTTTCCTTATAAATTTTTACAAAACGTAGTTATTACATCGATAAAATTAGCGTTTTTGACGTTTTCGTTGTATCAAGGCAGGGGGAAATCATATAGCAGAAAGTACGTCAAAAATGTAAGAGACGTAATTTTCAAAACGAAAACAGATGTACGGACGATTTCGACGGTAACAGGAAAAAGGCCGATATGAATTCATTTAATTATTTGAATTGGTATTTAATTTTCATAAATATACGAATGTAGTTTCTAACCTATATTCAGAATGTGCACTATCAACGTAAAATTGCGTTTTAAATATATGCCAACTTCTCTGTCCTCAGAAACCACACTCTACACAGCATCAAAATCTGAAAATTATTGAAAATTCTACGCGTCGCGTTTTATACACTTCAATAGAAAGCTAGCGGTGATCCAACCAGCGCTTGAAGCAGAGCATCGAGCGACATCGCGCTCATTGGTTGACTGCGAGTGGTGGGGTTCGAGTCTGATCGGAGCATATAAGTATCGCGTAATTCGCAGTTACACACTTTTGCGCTTCGGCCAGCGGACGAGTTTGTACCTGTCGTCGCTTGTTATTGGTTCGCTCTTCGATCTCTTGTTTCGCACTGGAATCTTTCCTCTGGAAAGAATTTCCACTATCTCCGCAAGAATTCTGATCTCCACTATCTTCGGAAGATAGTATACCGATCCTGCGCTATCGTTGGAAATATCCTGATCCTCCACTTATATCTTCGGAAGTATCCTGATCTCCGCCAACTCCAGAAACGTCCTGATGTATCCTCATTTGCAGAGAATAAAACAACGAGAACGACGCGGAATTATTTACCAACGAGGTAACTAATAATTATTATTGCATTATTAATATTTTAACATATGTGACGCGAGAAATATTTTAAGAACAATCGTACGGTCTTTGAACTCTCGAACGCATAATTTTACTCGTTTGCGCGAAAATCAAGACAAATAAGTGATGGTCGCGATCGCGTCGCTTTTTATTACGTATGAAGTTGGTCGCACGCGGAAAACAACGCCACTTCCCTATTTTTCGATAACATTCGCGTTTCATTCGCGGAATGGATTGGGAATGACGCAGAGTGGCAGCGCAAATGTGGTAATTAAAACATATGTAAACTTGCATTTAATCACTTTTCGATATTTATCACGCAACTAAGAGATTCGGTATTTGTGTACTGTAATTGTTTGCGTAAACGATACGGTCGTAATACGTAGTTTTATACAGGGTGTTTGAAATTTCACTTTTCGCGTTTCCGCTGTAGAGAAAAGATCGCTAGTTAGATATATTTGGGTATCGATCATAAGACTTTTTCTTTAGAATGAAAAATAAAAAATTTCTCCATTAATTTCAATGGTAAAAGTTTTCACTTTCCATCCTAGAGAAAAAATTTTATGCTCGAAATATGGAAAATGCATGAACACGACGCGCGACGCCAAGAGTGAGAAACATATATAGCGATACTATTGCAGCGCCTTGACGTCGCGTCGCTTTAGACGCGCAAAAACGAAGATTCTTTGCCATCTCAGTTAAACTCTACGCGTCATTATTTAGTGATTTGTAAATTGTGGTGGATATGAGACGGATTCTAAGACGAGTATGTAATGATAATTGAAACTTAAACCTATACATTTGTCGTTTATTGCAGAGAAGGACGCGCATTTAATTTAAAAAAATGATTGCTTCAACGAATGTCTACGCAAAATAATGGGAGGAGAAGAGAAAAGCCGGCTCGACACTTTGTGCATGAAAAGGAGAGGGAGACATAAAAAAGCATAATTGGACGCCGATGGAATAACATTGCAGTGAGTAGGCTTATTTTGCTAGCATGCATAAAAACATTAGTCCAATCAGGTTATTTTATAATATCGATGATTAAAAGTAATAATTAATGAAATAATCCTTAATATTATGAAAGTTTCTTTTTATGAAAACAATTTTGAAAAATGTATAATTATCAGGGTTTTGCCACAAAAGTCAGGAGTCAGGGAAAGTCAGGGATTTAGCAAATTTTTCTATAGAAAAATAAAATAGCTGTAAAGAAAATTTAAAACATCTGTTTAGCTCAGTGTCTGTTTCATTTATATTTCTGTAGAATCTTTATAATTATTTCTATGTTAAATAAACGTTGAGTGAACACGAAACTGACAAGTTCAATTTAAAATATTAATAACGTATAACAATGATTAAACTGCAAAAATATGAAATATACAGTAAAGTGATTTAAAAATAAAACAATGCGTTAGAAATAATGATCATTCTATAATTATATCAAATGTGAACATATTTTTCAGAAATCAAGTAGACGCAATGGAAACTTATTTAAGGACTATAGACAGGATGAAGGCCTGAAAAACAGGAAGTCCTTTGGGAATTTTTTAAAAATATATGATAAAATCAGGTAACTTTTATGGCGTCTTTATTGTATATCAATACTGAGGTATGTAAAAAAATTTTTTTTTCTTGATTATAATAATATATAACGGCAGCTGTACAAAGGGTAACCTTGAACAGTTACTTTTGCCTCGTTGACAACAAATCAAGTATATGCGCTGTATCAAACAAAAAATAAATTATAATAGTAAAAAATGAATATAGCTATAGCCGGATGTAGAGAAATAACAAAATTGCAAAAAGTAACAAAATGGCGGACGTGAGAATCTTTTTTTATAATTTGGCCACAAAATCAGAATAAATTTGTAAAAAATAATGTAACAAGTAATAAAATATTCAACAATATTCATGTTGAATATTTTATTACTTGTTATATTATTTTTTACAAATTTATTCTAATTTTATGTTACAATTTTTTAATTTCACAATTTTATTCAACCTATTTGTTACAAAAAAGTTGAATAAAATTGTAAAATTTTTATTAATTAAAAAACGGCTACATCCGGCGATAGAAGCAAGTTTTCTGAACAAAATGCAATTTACAGCAAGTTAATAGGTCGAATAGATTTTTTGATTTGTTGTCAACTAGATTGAAAAAGATGATTTTGAGAAAAATGCGTTTAAAGTTGTATTTTTAGATTATATGTTAACTGCACATTAAATTAAAAATTTAAATTACTTACTCTTATAAAATGTGTGTAACGTGTCTCAGAGTAAAGTGATGTCTTGATTAAAATACACATCTTTTTTTATAAAAAATGTAAACAATGTTTACAATATTATGTTAGATATTCCATCGAAATTGCATTTGAATTTGCAAAGGCATAACAGCCCCAACAGATCGCGTGATATGAAAATAAAAAAATATTAATACAGTTATAGAAATTTTAATCCTAATAAATATTAAATATAAAAGTAAAGGACTCTTTTAGTATTCAAAATATAATAAATAGGCTAATAAGAGTAACAGGCTAATAAAAGTCAAACATCTAAAATTAAAAATTGAATCAACGTAAATATATTGACATAACCATATAAAAAAAATTAACATAAAAATTAAACATTAATAAAATTATGTAATGTGTTTAATAATACATCAATCATGACATGTTTCGGCCTCGGGTTTTGGCTATCCTCAGATGTACAAAATTTAAATTGCAGTAAAACGGACTAAAGATGGTTTTAGTTAAGAATTAATAAAAAATATACAAAAAATACAAAACTAACAGAAAAATTGAGTGACTATTCGGAGAAACCCTGATACTCGTCAAGCCATTGGATGACCGGTTGCATAGATATCTCATGATTGTCTAGATCCCTCAAATGTAACACAAAATCAGAATAAATTTCTAAAAAATAATGTCACACGTAATAAAATATTAAAATATTCAACAATATTCATGTTGAATATTTTATTACTTTAACAATATTCATGTTGAATATTTTATTACTTTAACAATATTCATGTTGAATATTTTATTACTTGTTACATTATTTTTTACAAATTTATTCTGATTTTATGTTACAATTGAGGGACCCAGACAATCATGAGATATCTATGCAAACGGTCATTCAATCGCTTGACGAGTATCCGGGTTTATCCGAACAGTCACTCAATTTTTCTGTTAGTTTTGTAATTTTTGTATATTTTTTAATAATTCTTAACTAAAACCGTCTCTAGACCGTCATAAGGTTTTACTGCGACTTAAATTTTAGACATCTGAGAATGGCCAAAACCCGAGGACGAAACATGTAATGATTGATGTATTATCCAACGCATTATATAATTAATTAATGTTTAATTTTTATGATAATTTCTTTCATATAGTTATGTCAACAAATTTGGGTTATTTCAACTTTTAAATTTAAATTTTTGACAGTTATTAGCACTTTATCTATATATTATATTTCCAATAAATATTATATACCTCATTTAAATTAAGATTATTCACGTCACATAAAGTGTTAAAGACGAAAAGTCGTGAAACGACAAATAGAGAAATTAATTATAAAAATTATCATAAACACCTTCACAATAATTCAGACAGAAAAGAGCGCAATACATGTATTTCATTATTATTCCTTTCCTACTTCCTAAACACGTTTATTCTGAAATGAACTTTCCTTCCATATTAGTCACTTCGTTCCGATTTATTTAAACACTTAATTATGCCAGTTTTCTTTGATTGCTTGAGACGAGTGTTATTTTGTTACATGTCTCTTGCAGCCGTCTCCATGATACGTGCAACAGACGTTAAAGAACTATTGCAAAATATTTTTTGGGACGATGCGAAACTTATGTAAATTCGGGATGCGGTCTGGTAACAAAATCGATGCAATATCGATACTAAGAACATTTTTCACGAATGAAATTGTGCCACTTTTCTTTGATTAATCATGTATTATTTTACATATCTCTTGCAGCTCTCTCCATCACACGTGCAACAGACGGTGCAGAATTTTTTAAAAATATTTTCGGTGCGTATTCGAAGCTTGTGTAAATTCGGGATGCGGTCCGGTGTCGAAATCCTTGCTCGAGTACGTGCTCAATTCTCCTCTCGTTGATCGGTTTGTCGAGTTTATCTCGTAAAACCAGCGTCTAACAGGCCGATAAGCCGGAGTAACCA
>NW_017276476.1:0-1062 GCF_001594065.2 Cyphomyrmex costatus | reverse complement strand
TAATAAGAGTATGAGAATTTTTGAGTAATGTTAAAATTTTATATTTTTTTATCAGGATCAAAGGTAAAAACACATATTAATGTTATATTAATGTCAACGTTCAAAATGTATAAACGGAATATTTGATTTTTTAATATTATGAAGATTGTATAACGATAATTTAATTTTAATGAATATTATTGTATCATCGAAAATTATCCGATCGGTGTCGAAACGTCTGAATTTGTATTATTGTATTAATATATATGTTAGCTCCTAATGCTAATTACACGTTTTGCATATTTCGTTTACCAACCATTCGCGTGGTATTACCGACCTGCCTCACAACTTGCGCGCGCTTCCGTGGCGCTACTTATTGGGCCTTGCGTGCGGCTCTCGTGTCGGCCGTTGCTTTTTCGTATCAAGAAGTTAGTTATGTTTTGTGAGTTACGCCATGAACGTGCTCTTTTGTCTGATACTTTGTAAAAAGATCGATTATGTTAAGACGCATTAAAGTAGAATTTAGCAGAATCAGTTGCTAGTATTCTTTTTCGTCCTGCATAATCCGTTACTACAACGCCAACAAGGTACGAGATACAATCTCAGTCTACGAGAAAACAGCGTTCCACTTAACGCGAAAGAATACAAGTTTCTGTACTCAACATTGGTCCTTCGAGCCGGATACGCGGATACACAGATATTTCGCGGATACAAGGATACGCGGATACACAGATATTTCGCGGATACAAGGATACGCGAATCCGCGGATACACAGATATCTCACGGATTGCACGAATATTTCATGAATTTCCGTACACGACGGATTCTTATGGATTGACAAATAAGCAATTATTCCAAGCAAACAGGCAATAGCCGTCACAAGGTATATGCACGTGTATCAATTGCACGAAGTAAGTATTCACAACCATAAGTTGCGAGGTAAGAAAATTCCGCATAATCGCAAAATAGTTTCATATTGCATGCAAATAGACGTTCGACACATCGAAGTCTTTGTTTGATTACATGGTGACGCCATACTGCGTTCATCATTTTCAATTTGCATTAAATAGACGTTCGACACAT
>NW_017276475.1:0-510 GCF_001594065.2 Cyphomyrmex costatus | reverse complement strand
ATACTAACCCAAGAACAGTTCCACAGATCAGAGTACTTAAATTAATTACATTATCTGTATTAGATGGCAGCAAATGTATCCAAAATGATTGTAATAATATTTTCAGAAAGGACCATGTATTCGAAAGAATAGAGTTTATAAAAATCATCATTATTAAATTAATAAACACGATTGCAATCCATCCAATTATTATTCGAATTATCAAGTTACGCAGCATTCGGTATTCCTTTGGCACACCGAGCGCTTCCAATGAGTTGTCTACTATGGAGAGTTCACGTAAACATGCTTTCAATTCCTTTAAAAAGTCATGTTGGCTGGTTATACGGCATACAATAGAGATTTGGCAATTAAAACAGGATCCCCCCCCCCGACAAAAAATCAAAACAGCACTTATGCCAGAATTAAGTGCTACTTATGTACTAATTGTGTGCCTAATGATAATTATTTTGTTTGAACAGTTATGCAGACAATCGCGATTAATCTTGGGGGTGCTGATTTATCGTTAGGTTA
>NW_017276474.1:0-363 GCF_001594065.2 Cyphomyrmex costatus | reverse complement strand
GGACTCGGTCTCTAGATCTCGGTATCGGCTGCACCAATTTTAATCGGACTGGTCGCAATCGAAGGATACCGATGACGTTATGTAATAAAAGTGTTTTTAGATTTTTGATTAGGCTTTTAAATTCTGAGTAATTTTAATCTGAAGTTTGAAGATGTGATAGCTCGAGATACAGCTAGTGATATTTGACAGCGACATGAACATATACACGATGACGTTCACGCATCAACCAAGCGATCATGTCAAGTCAAGCAGTCAAGCGGTTATATTTTTATTTTATGCACTTCGCGTCGCAGCGCTACTGCGTCGCTTGATAATAAACATTAATTATAATTAATGTTAATATTATTACTATATGTTTATAAT
>NW_017276473.1:24136-24483 GCF_001594065.2 Cyphomyrmex costatus | reverse complement strand
GGACAAAAGAGGTCTATAGACGTCCTATGCTCCACATAAGGAGATAAAAGGTGTCGTTAATTTGTGTCTATTCATAAAAACATGTCTTATTTTTAACCTACCAAATCCACAAAGCGATAAAAATATATAAGGAAATATAACATAATATATTAGTTCTTTTCCATCGACCACCACTTATGTAACTTCAATACGTTCTGTAGAGCGCAACATTTAACGTGTTTACCGCAACGCATGGTACCACTATCGTCTAAATTCTCAAGCGGTTCTACACCATCGATCGTTTCGATGATAATCTCGTCGTTGTTCAATATATCGACGAGCCACTCACGCTTTTCGAAACCTTTCAC
>NW_017276473.1:17547-20287 GCF_001594065.2 Cyphomyrmex costatus | reverse complement strand
ACGAGGTCACAATATTTTTTTATTAAAACGATTTTCTCCGAGGTACGCGTGACCATGATGGAACAACATGCTGAATGCATCAATTGTACACTACACAACCGTTTCGTATCAAATAAAATTTAAAAATTTACATTATAATAAGTTATTCGTATCTCGATGTCGTATCCTACTATCTTCTTGCAAAAAATAATTGGCTCGACTCTGTCCTGCGCAACATAAACTCTTCGCTAGACCTTGTCACCGTGTCGATAGCGTACATTCAACGCGACCTTTTGATCGGGTCGCGCGACCTGAGATTACGAGCGCATCGCACTCGCGCGTCAAGACACTGTCTCCCGAGAGCGGAACAAAATTAATAAATTTCAAGAAAACGACGATGGCGGCGAGTGCGCGCACGCGCGACCTGTCGAAAAGCGCGGGGAACCTCGCAAAGCGCGCGCCCTAACCTCGCTCCGCCGTCAGCGTCGAGCGCGCGTCTTAACCTCGCTCCGCCGTCAGCGTCGAGCGCGACGACAGCGTCGCGTGGCAACCGACCGGCGCCCCCACCACAGGCGCGTGACCTTGAAAAAACCGTGTTTCGCTTTCTAAATCACACACACATTCAAAGAAGTCACGCACACAAGCATAGAGCAGCCACGCGATTGGCTATCCCCCCGATGACCGTGTCTGTGGATTTCATACACATCTGGTTTGTCTACTAATAATATTTCCATCGAAAAAAGTGCTACTGTTTCTGCAGCCTTGATAGAGTCAGATGATGATTGTATTATCGTTAGTCATGAAACTAACCATATTCCGACAGAAGATGAAATGGCAAGTCGCAGAAGAGTTTTAGACAGTCGTCAGATATATCTTTCTTCAGTAAAAGAAAATGTGTTATCTAAATATAGTAAATTAGATGATGATTCGCTGGATATCTTCATACGCGTTGTGGCACAAACATCTTGTTTCGAAACACAAAGCGTACACTATATAGAATTTCCAGAATTAATTACAGCCAGTGATCGAAAAAGTATTCAAATAATTGGAGGAAATTGTACTGATCATTGGCGATGCATCTTTTTCAACGGAAAAAAACTTTATGTATATGACAGTTTACCTGGCTGTACATACGATAAAATGGCGTCGAAAGAAAGACAATATATCCAAGCTCGTTTTCCGCAAGTAGTAAGTACCGACATAAGGTTTGAAAAAGTTCAAACGCAACCGGATGGTACGTCTTGTGGAATATATGCTGCGGCTTTTGCAACGGATATAGCCTTGGGTAAAAATCCTAGCAAACAGAAATATTCCAAAAACGTTGAATTAATGAGACATCACTTTGTTTCTATCATTGCAAGCAATAGACTGATACCTTTTCCCAAAGAATAAATATTCTTTGAATGTTAGATAATTTCAAGCGAAATTATAATAACAACTAAGATCCAGCTCGTATTGTTTTATCGGTTGTGTTCTAACATGAAAAGGCCTAAAACATTTACTATTTGCTCTAAAATATTGTTATATTATCGTACAAAAGTGTAATAGTACACTGCCAAATGATAGAACGGTCATGAAAGAAGTACATAACTTTGATGTACAAATTTTGATATACTTGCTGTCTCAAAGACGGGAATATTTGCCCATTTTATGGGCTAGACACAACAACGGAGAAACGATAGAAAATTTTTGGTTGCGTTTCACGGGAATGGGCGATGGAGGGGCCCATTTCATATTGTCAAAATTATCATGTGTATTGTCATGTGTTGTCAATACAACATATATTCCATATACATGTGTAGCTATTCCATCTCTTTTTGTTACGTCTAACGAAAAAAAAAAAAATTTCTCATGCTGAGATATTCGCTAATTTCCCTACGTCTCCATTTACACGAAACATTAGAATTTTCTAAGTATTATTTGTGTCGTACATACAGGGTGTCCCAGAGAGACCGCAAAAAATTACATGTACAGGTAGAGAGGACTGAACTGAGTCTAAAAGCCCTGTTCCATTTTGCGATATCAGAAATAGCGAGATATTAATTTTTAAAGATTGTCGAATAAGCGCGTTTACTCAGCCTACCTGAGCTGCGGGACGGCTTCGCAAGCGTCGAGCATTCAGAGCTTCATTCTAATAAAGTATTCACTGTCAATAGCAGCACGGAACAAAATAAAAAAAATGATCGTTAAAGTTTAAGATTGGCCGAACGTTTTCATTTTTTACTCGTGCTGATTGGATAATTAGTTCGTGAGTACAAAATCATTTTCAGTCGCTAAAACGTGGGATCTAGATTTTTAAAAATCAAAACTTTTAACAAAAATTCTGAAAAAATTCCGTACGCTACACTGGGTCAAAGTGAACATTTTTTGTCTCTTAGACTTTTTTGATGAGATCAATAGTTTTCGAGACAGAAAATGTCACAGCTTGAAAAATTACTAGATTTACGAGTTTTGTACTCACGAACTAATTATCCAATCAGCACGAGTAAAAAATGAAAATGTTCGGCCAATCTTAAACTTTAACGAGCATTTTTTTTATTTTGATCTGTGCTGCTATTGACAGTGAATACTTTATTAGAATGAAGCTCTGAATGCTCGTCCGCGGCGCGTGATCAGCGAGATCTCGACGCTGCGTTGCCGCGCCAAGCATGTTTTGGACGTTGTCAGATGTATCTAGCTGCGATGCTATGACTCGGCGGCGTCATGTCGAGATTCAAGAGGGCTCAGGCGCCGCGGACGCGCATTCAGAGCTCCATTCTAA
>NW_017276473.1:15693-17386 GCF_001594065.2 Cyphomyrmex costatus | reverse complement strand
ATTTAAATATTTTTATAAATTAATATCTCGTTAACTATTACTGCAATCGCAAAATGGTACAGGACTTTTCGACTCAGTATAGTCTGTTCTACCCACTCATGAAATATTATGCGGTTATTCTCAGCCACCCTGTATATACACAATATACCTATAATATAGTTTTAGCATTGCATGATCATCAATACATATCTGTATGTAATATTGGAATGTATATTATTTTACATGTACACATATTAAAACACACAAAATTGTATTCACTATTATATCTTTTTATATGCATTGTTAGAATTAAATTGTATGCATACATACACACATGATACACACATAACATTTTAATATTGTGTATAGACATAATGTGCATAAATGTTTCAGCACGAGTAGCTTCTCCTTCCCAGATAGCAAAATAGAATACTAGCAGTATGCCAGTGATAAATCAGCAAATTTAGTCATAATCATTTTAATATTGTGTATAGACATAATGTGCATAAATGTTTCAGCACGAGTAGCTTCTCCTTCCAGATAGCAAAATAGAATACTAGCAGTATGCTAGTTATAAATCAGCAAATTTAGTCATAATTGTAGAGCAGATTTCTGTACACTGTATCTTCTGCTTGATTTTGTCGTCATGACTTGTCAAACATAATATAACAGAAATGCAGCAAGAATAGAGCATATTTTGCCATCATAATGTAATAGCAGAAACATGATCCAAGGCCTATTTATTTTCTGATATATTTTTATTAGTATTAGTAGAAATAGCAGACTATGTTCGGCTGTTATCAGAGATCTGCTGATATAATATGTGAATACACATTTGCGAAACGTGCTATTGGCAAGTTCTTCTATCTGTGAGAATATATTATGCATATATATAATATTGTATATACAAATATATCATATTAGGCTGTTTTCTCAGATGTATTCTCAGTACTGAAAATGTATAGTGTACGTAAATTAGATATTTTCAGTAGTGATATCTGAATATTTCATATAACTTATTAGAAATAGTAAAAACAGATAAAGCAGCTACATATGTATGTGCAATACATTCATATATATATTTTGTCTGTAATATGTTTAACACATTTAGTCTGTTTTCTGTTCCTGCACTAGATTGCACTGAAACTTATTTGCTTTCAATAAATATGAAACATATATACTCACAAGTTCCAAAACATATAGTTCAGTCACAGAAAACAGACCTATAATGTTTTGACAGATATCCTAACCTAAAATGGCGTTGGATGAAAGGAAATGTTCTACATTTGTATGCACCAATGTATCTGTCAGTATTTATTTAAAAAATGTGTATGTCACATTATATTACACATTTTTATTACTGACAATATATATATATATATGTGTGACAACACGATCATAATAGTCGAAGCAAAGGTTTTCTCTGCTCGACATTTGCTCGCGTTGCATACTCCAACTCACTCGGAGGTCCGTATTCAATACGCGCTTACAATGATGTTAGCGCTCTAACATGCTATTGTATACTTCACGCATACTATAGAATTTCAAAAATAAAAATGCGTTTTTATCAATAAAAACACGTACTGAATACGGAATGAGTAGGAGCTACCATATGTGTGATTGCATATGATAGATGTAAACAGCACGCGGTTAACGGCGGCGCACGGCCAGCGGCGGCGCGGGGCCAGCGGCGGCGCGCGGCCAGCGGCGGCTC
>NW_017276473.1:0-14912 GCF_001594065.2 Cyphomyrmex costatus | reverse complement strand
ATATTTTTTATTCGTTAACACAATCGCATATATAAAACAAAATTATTAAATAAATGTAAAACGGTTGCTCTTCGTAGTAATATATTATGCGCGGTGTGGTGTTGTGAGGGGGACAGCGAAAGCTAGTCGTAAATGATTCGAAAATCAACCGAAAGTTGCACAGTCCCCCGCGCCGCTCCGCGTGCAGTCGAACGAAATGTTCCATGACAATCGAATGGCATTGTTCTGCGCGCGGAGCGGTGAGGTGAGGGGGACAGCGAAAGTTAGACGGAGAAGATTCGAAAATCAACTGAAAGTTGCACTGTCCCCCTCACCACACCGCGTACAGTTGAAATGCCCCATGACTGTCGAATGGCATTGTTCAGCGCGCGGAGCGGTGAGGTGAGGAGAACAGCGAAAGCTAGACGAAGGCGATTCGAAAATCAGCCGAAAGTTGCACTGTCCCCCTCAACACACCGCGTGCAGTTGAAATGCCCCATGACTGTCAAATGGCATTGTTCAGCGCGCGGAGCGGTGAGGTGAGGGGAACAACGAAAGCTAGGCGAAGGCGATTCGAAAATCAGCCGAAAGTTGCACTGTCCCCCTCACCACACCGCGTGCAGTCCAAGTACTCCATGATGGTCGAATGGCATTGTACTGTGCGCGGTGCGATACGGTAAGAGGGACTGCGAAAGCTGGACGAATATTCGAAAATCAACCAAAAGTTGCACCCCTCTCACCTCACCGCTGCACTCGCAGTCCACATGCCCCATGACGATCGAGCGATATAGACTAGCGCCACATTTGCCTCTTGCGGCAGGAATGTCAGAAGGACATCGAATGGAATGTGGTCGACAATGATGACAATGATGATGACAATAATAATAACGACGACGACGTATCTTAAAAATAAAACGTGAAAATTTACAGATTCGGACTTTGAGTCGTGATATCTTCGCTCGTAGGCCACGTAGAGAAAAAATGAAAGCACTTTTATTATACAATTTAAGCAATTGCTATCGATTGAGCGTATATAGAACTTGAGCCGTTCAGCCGTTACTGAGATCTGATCATCTCAATCCCCCGAAACTCTCAGTTTCGCGTAAAGGAGGCACGGCAGTGCCGCGGCGCTTGGCTTAGCGCCGAGACACTACCGTGTCTCCAGATATTATGCTCCCGGTGAAGGAGAAAATATTCTGAGTTATAATTTTTCTCGTGGGTAAGATTTTAATGTTTTTCGGCTAACGACTACTGGTTTATTTATAAGTTTTAAGTTCCAATATTACCGATGTGAAAGAAAGTAAAACTTTTCTATATTTGCAGTGTGAAAGTGACCTATTCTGAGTATAAGCTTTAGTGTTTCTGAATATGAATATTGTTCGATATAGAATTAATTTCTCTCAGTAAAATAATTTAATTTCTCAGGTGGTTGAGAATGCTCTAAGTATAAAATTTTTAGATTTCAAGACTTTAACGTTCCCTAGTTGAATGAAACATACTCCAAGTATAACGTTCTTGACATGTAAGAGATATTCTACGTGTGAAGTTGAATATCGGTAATTTCGATATGAGAGAAATTATTCTATGTATTTCCGACTTAAATCTATAAGGAATAGGAAGTGAGCGTTAATACAATGACCCTCGAACGCCGTGAAGGCGCGGACAAGAGTCGGTAAAGTATCGGAAGGAATTTTCAGAGTGATTCCTGGACGCCAGAAGGCGCGGACAAGAATCGGCTGTGAAAAGATACAGTTGAAGGGAAGCCGCAGAAACGCCTTTCGGCGCGAGGTATAATTATCTTGTCTGTGACTCTTTTCTGAAAGGAATAGGTACGCTCCGCTAGAATCGCCGAGTTTATATATGGTTTGCTTGGTAGCGTCTCGCGGTAAGGGGATGTTATTCTTTTGGCTGTGTTATGTCCGTGTGAGGACGTTTTGAAAAATTCTTTAATTATTAATTTGTCGATTCTAAGCTTAATAACGCCGAATTACAATGCGCGAATGCAAGAAATCTATAGTTTACAGGGTACAGCTCATATGGCCGAGTCGGCTTCGCGCGTGTTGTAGTACGACACGAGTAAAGTGTACACAGAGATGCGCTGTGTTTTTCATGCCGTGTTTTCGGTAGGCCGCTTCCTCGAGCGATTACTGAGAATTAAGTATTCGCGAGAGATTCTATGTTTATTTAAGCCTTTATTTTAGACTTGTGAGTGTCAGCGCTTGTCAGATGGGTATGTATGTGTTCCTATGCTTGCTGGCGTCCAGTAGGTGTACTCGAAGCTGCACGGAAGTGCATTACTGGGATGCATCGCGGTTTTTTCTGAATTCTGCCGAAGATCGTTAATTATTCTCAGATCTAAATAGCTCGACTTTATCAGCTCGTGATTGTCTTTTTATTGGCGATAGTGGATTTGTATTTAAATGCATCCTAGTTGCATTTTCTACCTTAAACAGTTGGCGCAGGCGCAGTTATTCGCAATTCGGTTTCGGCCGTTTAGACGCGTGCTACGAGTCACGACTTTAGTTCTCTATGTATTTGTGTTACTCATACTAGCATTGATTCGTGTATCCTGTCTAGTGACGGACGTGGTGCCGTATTGTAGGCGCATCGGATGTTACAATAACCCCCAGATGATTATGAAAAATTAATTTAATTTTTTATGATCATCTGAGGATTATATATTATTTTCTTAAAAAAATACTATTTGTGTAGGGGAGAGTCACTAGTTGTGAGACGGCACTAGTTGTGAGACAGCCAAGTATTTCAAATACGGAATGTAAACAATCCGATCTGTTTACATTCAAACATTTCTTTTGATGCGAGGTAGTTATTGCATTGACAACAAAGCCGATAGTCGTATACCTTAATTTCAAACATAGTGAAAATCGAAAAAATAATTAAAACATCCATATCTGGCGTAGTACTAGCTTCCTAATTAAATTAGCTGAAAAAGGTAAGTGTAATGCATTTTCAATCAGTATTTTTCTTATACTTTGTGATGCTATATTGCTGTGTGCTAATTTACAGTTAAAAATTTTTTTTTATCATTTTCAAAATTTTGTCATTTTTTGTTTGTGAGACACATCACATCGCTAGTTGTGAGACACTATGTTTTTCGCCATAAAGTGACGGTTTCGAAGCGTTCGTAACTGCAAAATATCGTAATTACTGTTTATTATTTGTTTATTTCTTCAAGTCGTAAACAAGACAACATATGACTTTGCAAAAACACCGTTTAACTATCGTTCTGACTTATTTTCTCACATTTTTAGATATGCCAACTCCAAACAAATCAACGGAATCCCAAGAAGTCAATTTTAATGCGCTTCTTCAAGCCATTAAATGTTGTATAGTGGAACAGAAAAGCATCCGATTGACTGCCCATGAACATGACCTTGATAAAAGTACTTTGCAGCGCTACGTAAATAAAGTAAAAGCCAATTATGAGGATATTTTGACAGTTGAGAAGAATGAATTGATGGAATTCATCCAAACGTGTAGCAGAAGAACTCCATCAAATATGGTACGTTTTTCACCTCTACTGTATACTCCACCATGATGAATGGTTTTTTAATAATTTTTTTACGCTAGGTTTTCTCTCTTGCACAAGAAAAAGACCTTGTAGACTATGTCCTCAAGTGCGTAAATCATTATTACGGCCTGAGTATCAATGATTTAAAGGAATTGGCGTTCCAGTTAGCAAAAAAAACTCGGCCTTAAATGTCCGACCGTTTGGAATGAGGATTCAAAAGCCGGTCGTACATGGTATTATCTTTTTATGAAACGTCATCCAGAACTGAAGCTTAGAACAGCAGAGCAAACATCCATTCATCGGGTCAAAGCTTTCTGCAAAGATAATGTAGACAAGTTTTTTGAAAATTTGGGCCGACTGCTGGATGAATTTCATTTTGATAGCACGTCTATTTACAACATGGATGAGAGCGGTTTTTCTAATGTTCCCACCAAAATTGGCAAAGTTATTGCCTTAAAAGGAATGAAACGAATTGGAAAAGTAGAGGCTGCCGAGCGTGATACGATGATAACCCTGGCCCTTACGGTCATTGCCAGTGGAAATTCTATCCCTCCGTTTTTCTTATTCCCACGCAAGAAGATGCAAACATGCTTTTTAGATAATGTTTCGTGTGGAACTGCTGGTTTTGCGAATGATTCTAGCTGGATGGCCCAGTCAAAGTTTTGTCAGTACATTCGACATTTTATCAAGTTCGTCAAGCCATCAACGGATTCACCTGTGCTTTTGTTGCTAGACAACCACTCGTCTCATTTATCTGTGGATGCATTAGATATAGCGGTTAAGCATGGAATTCATATTCTTTCATTTCCTCCACACTGCAGCCATAAGTTGCAACCACTGGATGTGTCAGTTTTTGGCCCTACCAAAGCTTATTACAAGTCGCAGTGTTCTACATGGCAAAAGAACAATGCCAATAAGGTAAATTCAATGTTTTTTTTTATCATTGACATTTTTCTAATTTGTTGTAACCTTCATTCTTAATAGGTTTTGGAAATAAAGCATATTGCAGGTCTTGTTTGTGCAGCATTAGATTCGGCGTTGACATCAAAAACGATCAAATCGGGTTTTGCTGCAACGGGAATTTCTCCATTCAATCCCGATATTTTTTCTGATGCTGACTTTGTTCAAGCCGTTCAGCAAAATGCTGAGGAAGCGGCGATTGAGGCTGATCTTAACGAAAATAACCAACGGCGGATTATTGTTGTTGATCCACTAAATGTTGTTTGTGATGAAGCTATTGTACCTGAAACAATTGAACCAACAACATCTCGAGGAGCATTAACTATGACACCGGGTCAAGCATCGATTTTAGATGAAATTGGTCCATTGCAAGCAGCTACTCCAAAAAAGCCGTCAAATCGTGGTCGAAAAGCAATGAAGAGCTGCGAGCTAACCTCTCCTGAAAACATTGCTGTTCTTAAAGAGAAAGCAGCAAAGAAGGCCGCAGAAGCAGCGAAGAAAGAAGCCACAGCAACAAGAAAAAAAAGAGCAACAACGGCGCCGAAGAAAACAACACAACCTGTTAAGCGTTTTAAAACACAAATTTCACCGCGATCGGCTGACGAAGACGATGATGATGACGATGCTGATTTTTGCATACTTTGTTTGAAGCTGTTGCCAAAGAAATTAACCGCTTTCAATTCCATCCAATGCAATTCCTGCGAACGGCCTGTTCACTTAAAGTGTGCAAACATGCGCACAAGCTTTTTACATGCATACATTCTGACAGCGATTTGGACGAAGAAGACTAATGGTCTTTAAAATAAATAAAAATGACAATTTTTACTATTATTCGCAGTTGTACGTCATATTTTTCAAATTGAACAAAACATTTTTCAGTGTTTCACAACTAGTGACAAATTTTTTTTTGCAAAAAAACATGTATTCAGAAAATTGGTCATAACAATTTTTGTGTTGATCTGAAAACTATATTATTATATATAGTTATTATATATAGTTTATTATGCATATCACAAAAGTGCTTACATGGACTTCCATATTATTACACTTACTTATCTTACAAAAATAAAAACTTAATGATCTGCCTAAATGAAATGATATTGAGATGCGACCAAAATTATTGAAAAGCATTCGTGAAAATAGACATTCGATATGACACTTAGAATTGCGAAAAGATGAAAAATGACAGAGTTATATAGGGTTAAATAAGGTTATAAATAAGTTTCCGCCGATATAGGCTTTTCGCGTGTTTATAAAGGTATTTTGTTTGTAGAATGAAAAAAAAAAAATAAAATAAATACCGCAGGGATATAACACCAAACAATAATACATATGTAAAATATGCATAATTTAAAATGGGATCTTTGATGATATATGTCCCATTTATACAAAGCTTAATTGTTAAGCATGCCACACATTTATAAAGACTCCATTGCTTGACAAAACACAAATGCGACAATTCCGATCGAGTTCTTTGTACCTTATCAATTTGACGTGCCAATAATACTCACGTCATTCACGCACGCTGCTTTTCTCTCTCTCTCTCTCTCTCTCTCTCTCTCTCTCTCTCTCTCTCTCCCCCCCCCTTACTCGTTCTATCATCTCCATCCATCTGATTCCTCTCCCATCCTGATTTAAGACATCTACATCTCTTTCCCCTTTCTCCCATACATACTCGCACCTGTTCTTTAAATGCTCAACATTCTCTCTCTCTTTTGCACACAGTCTACACTTTCTCTCCTCCTCCTTCATCCAATACTTATTTCCCCTCTCTTCATTCCCGCATCTCCATCTCGCTATTTTCACCAATCGTTTGCCCTCATTTCTCTTACACATTCTTACATATATTGGTACCCCATTCACTCTCCCATAACTTGCACACGACTTAGACACTCTCACTTTCTCTCCTCTCTCTTGTTCATCTACTTCTATATCTCTTTTTCTCAGAAGCTCCCATTTATTCTCTCCACATTCATTCATAGCTACTTCGCTCATACCTCCTCTCCATAGATAATTCCCCCTCTCCACACTCTCTCTTGACCATTCACTCCTATCATTCTCTCTTTCGCTCTTTCTCTTCTCATCCATGCACATCATCCCGATTTCCCCTCCCTCTCCCTTCTCTAATTTTTCCTCAAACCTTCCTGCCCTCCATCCCGTTTCTACTCTTAATTTATTTCTTTTTAACTCCTCTCTTGCTATATACCCCGGTGTAACCCTTTCCAATCCCAAGATCCACTTCAGATATTTTTCCTGAATCGCTTCCACCTCCTTCCACTCTCTGTACCCCCATATTTCCACTCCATAAAATAAAATTCCCTTCACTATACTGTCAAACAGTTTTAGCCTCCATCTTACATCCCCCTTGAATTTTCTCTCCCCATAACTCCATACCCACCCCATTGCCACTCTAGCCCTTCTCACCCTTTCTCTCACATGTTCCTTATCCCCTCCATGCCTTGTTATCACATACCCTAAATACTTGTATTCTTTCACTTCCTCTATCCTTTTCCCTCCCCACCACCAGAATCTCTCCTTCTCTCTTCCTCCCTTCTTTCTAAACACCATCACCTTGGATTTATCAGCACTCAGTTCTAGCTTCTTCCCTTCTATATACCTCCTCACCCCCCTTATCATGTCTCTTAATCCTTCCTCCTCCTCTGCTAGCAGCACAATATCATCCGCATATTCTATTGACCACATCCTATCATTTCCCACCCGAATCCCCCCCTTCCCTTTCTTTAACTCCTCCTCAATATCTGCTATGTATATATTAAACAGGGTCGGGCTCATCGGGCAACCCTGCCTTACCCCATTTTCCACCCAAAATTCCCTTGACACATTCTCACCTATCCTCACAACACATCTCGTCTCCTCATATACCTCCATCACTCTGTCTATTAAACCCTCACTCACCCCTCTTTTCCTCATCATTTCCCACAACACTTTTCTATCCACTCTATCGAATGCTGCCTTTAGATCCATGAAAAACGCCCACACCTTCTTTTTCTGTTCTATCCTTCTTCCCACTATATACTTCAGGATCTTCACATTCTCCACTGTCCCTCTTCCTTTCCTGAAGCTCGCCTGCGACCTACTCCATCCTCCTTTCTCATCCAGCTCTTTTATTAACCTTCTGTTTAAAATATTCGCATATATTTTATATCCTGTGCTCGTCATCGTTACCCCTCTATAATTTCCTGGGTCCCCTCTCTCTCCTCTCTTCCAAATCGGTACCACGACTCCTACCCTCCATCTCTCCGGGAACCCTTCCCCCTCCCATACTCTCCTCAATACCTCCCCCAATCTTTTCCCAATTATTTCCCCTCCCTCTTTCCATGCCTCATTTTTTATTCCATCCTGTCTCGCTGCTTTGCCCATTTTTAACCTTTTTATTTCATTCATTACCTCCTCTTCCCCTATCCCCTCGTCTCCTACTCTATCAGCTTCTCTTATTCTACTTCCCTCCCCTTTTCTTTCCTCAACTCCACCTAAGTTTCCAATGAAGTGCTTTACCCACTCCTCCATTTCAATCTCTTTACATATCCCCTCCCTTTTCTTCCTCCTTCTGTTTATAAATTTCCATGCCTCTGATTCCGTCTTTATATTTTCTACCTCCTTTTCCTCCCGTCTCTTTTGCTCCACCTCTTTCTTTGCACACAACTCTCTATACTCCTTTTTACATCGTAAGTATTCTTCATACCTTCCATCTTCTTGTTCTCTCCTATACCGTCTTCTCGCTCTATTCATCTCTCTCTTCTTTTCTCTACACTCTCCATCCCACCACGGGCACCATCCTAGCCCCCCTCTCTTCCTCCTTTTTTTAAACTCCACCGCTTTATTTATCTCTCTTTCCAACTCCTCCCACCTCTCTTTCACCCCTCCCCCTCTCCATTCTACTTCCTCTATGGTCTTCCTGTACTTCCTTGTACCCTCCTTTGACCAATCCTGAAATTCTTGCTCTTCCTCTCTCTTCTCTTTTCCCCTTTCATAATATGACCCTAACTCTATCATAATTGGCTGATGGTCCGACTCCCCCCTGCACCCTACCTCAAATCTCCCTACTCTCTCCCAAGCTTTCCAGTTCACTATACCAAAGTCAATTACTGATCTCCCTTCTCCCTTCTCATAGGTCCACTCCCCCTCTTCGTCCCCCTCCTTATCTCCATTTAAGACCATCCATCCCCTTTCCTCTATCACCTCTATCAAATCTCTTCCTTGCTTATTTATAACTTTATCTTTAGACTCTCTAGCTTCCTCATTTGTCCCTTCTCCCTCTGTACACTGTCTACCCCACCCTTCTCCTTTCCCTATTCTAGCATTAAAATCCCCTGCTATCATTAAAATTCCCTCTTCCTCTTCCTTAATCACCTCTTTCAAATTATCCATACCCTCTTTTCGTCCCTCCCTGTTATACACTATCACAAATCTCCACCTCTCCCTATCTATGATCATTTCCCTTTCCTGAATGCCATCCCTCTCATCATACCCGATTTCTCTTTCCTCCAACTCCCTTCTCACTCCAGTCACAATACCCCCCCTCGCTCTTCCCATCTTTCCCTCCCTCCTAGCTACCTGACACTTCCATCTCCAACCCTCTGGCATTTTATCTCTCATCTTCCCCCACTCCCTTTCATCTACCCACGTTTCTATCAACCCGATCACATCAAATTCGCTCAAGAATTTCCAAAAATCCTCATCCTTCTTTTTTAATCCTGCAACATTCCATACCACCCCCCTAACCTTTTTCCCCTTCTTACACCCGTCCCGCCCTTTCCTATTTTGCGTGGATTCCTCTTTTTTCTCCTTCACCCTGCAAGCACTCTTTAAAAATTCATCTCACACATACACCCTCGTTCGCTCTTCCATACATACTCTTTTCCATTTAACCACCCCCTTCCAAACCCCACTTTCACACGCATACCTTTGTCTCTCTCCTTTTTTGCCCACGCCCTAATCGCACTCTGTCTCTCTCTCTCACTCTTCATCATGTCATCATCCACATACACTCTCGATCCTCTCAACTTATTCTTTTTCTCCATTATCATTCTTTTCTCATACATACTATTTAATTTTACAACTATCATACTCTCATTCTCTCTCACTCTAATCTTATATGCATCCTTCACATTTATTTCTTTCTCATTCACTCCTATTTTCTCTAAAACTCCTTCCACCGCCTCTCTTACATTTCCTCCCTTTACATCCACCCCTCTTATTACAATATTTAATCTTCTCTCTCTTCTTTCTTGATCCATGTTTTTCTTCTCCATCTCTTGTACTTTCTCTTTTAGTTCTTTTAACTCGTCCTCTAATTTCTCCCTTGCCTTTCTCTCTTCTGCTCTTATCTTTTCGATCTCTTCCTTCATTTCCCTCTTTAAATCCCTCTTTATTTCCTCCCCTGTTTCCTCTACTTTTTTCAAAATTTCCTGCTTCGCTTCTTCCAGCAATCTTTTCATCACCTCTTCTATTTGCTCCATTCTGCTTCCTACTTTTTCTCTTTGTTCTTCTTCGTCAGGGTCCACTTTCCCCTTTTCAATCTTTACCCTCTGCTTTTTCTTATTTTTTTCCTCCTGATCTGTATCGGAATCGCTTCCTCTATTTCGTTTTGACAGTAATGATATTATGCTGCCGCTCGCACTGCTTTCCCTTCTGTCTCGGCCCAAGCTCTCCGCTTTCGTTAGCCTTCCTCTTCTTCCTTTCCCTGCTCCTCTCTTGTCTTCCCTTTTCTGCTCCTCCCTTCCCTCTACCTCGCTTCCTTCACCCCACTTACCACTCAACCACTCCTTTAGCACAGTATATCCAGTAGCGCAACTCTCCTGATTTTATGTCACACAAAATGGAGTGCGCATGCGCGAAATAAGCAACCTGCACATGCGCGCCACCGAAACTTCTTTCTCACTTCTTCTTATCCGTTCTCTGTCACTCTTTGTCAGGACCATTTAAACGGCTCCGTTTAAAGATCCTGTCGATCCTGTGATTAGGTGTGTGCCAGTGTGTGCTTAGAAAGCTCAAATTTGAAGGAAATTAGTATAATTTCCATCTGTTTGAGTTGTGTTAGTTCGAGAAACTACGAATTTAGTTTGTGACCGAAAAGTTTGTGGAAATAAAATAGTGAAAAAGTGGAAAAAATTAAGTGAAACCGAGGAACGATTACTAAGAAAATAGTTAATCTATACAACTATTGTATAAATTATCTATTCTCTTGTACTTTTGCACTTTTGATCTTAGCTTTGTTTCAGGTGTTGCTGAAGAAGAGAGTTTAAATCACAAAGTGAAACTAAAGAAAACAATAAAAATGAGTGGAAAAAAACGATCATGTGCTGTACGATTGTGCGTTCAAAGTTTTAATGTGGAACGACATTTTTTTAGATTTCCAAAAGAGCATGACAGGTATTGTTTCATAATTATTACTTTATAATGTAAATTTTGTTTATATTAATTTTATTATGTGTCATCACACACACACACACACACACACACACACACACACACACACACACACTTACTTGTAGTGAGTGATTTACTGTTTTTACAAAAAAATGTTGCAATCTTTTATTAAACAACTATATTAATCTGTTAATGATAAAACTTTATAACTTATGTATATATGTGTATATATTTATATGTGTATAGATGGATGCAGTGGATACGAGCATGTGGAAGGCTGGATTTAGAACCCAAAGGTCCAGAATATGCCTATCACAATTGCTGTTTGTGCCATTTACATTTTGAAAAAAAATGGTACAATATTAACAAAATTAGAGCTCGTCTTCACCCAGATGCTATACCTACTCTATTTGGAGTGCATATTAATAAACAAGAGTGAGTTTTTATTTTTATTATTTATTTTTTTATAATTTAGTTTATTTAGATTTAATCAAATTGAGTAATATACTGTGCATACATAGAAAGCAGTACATATAAAATAATATATAATAATTTTACAACAATATAATTACTTTAATAATGAGATGTGTATAATTAATCAAATAATATATGTATAGTAATAATATCTATTAATAATAGTTGTTATTTTATGTATTATTAAAATAATTTATAAATACAGAAAATGGTTCTTTTTTCAGAAATGTTGTTCAACTGTATTCAATTAATGAAACAGAAAAAGAAGATAGATTCACAGAAAAAATAAATAGGTATATTTAAACTGTTTTATATTTTTTTATATAATAATATTTTATGAAGTTATGATATATATATTCTTTTATTGTAGAAATGTATGCAGAGAGACCACTGATGTTGAAATAATTCAAATGCAAGAAGAGACTAGGTAATTTATATTAATAGACAACATTTTTATTTTTAATAAAAGTATATAATTTTTTATGATATTTTCAGTAATGCTAGCACTTCACAAACAATTCTGCCAATTACTATCCATGACATAGAGGCTGAAAAAGTTAAACCGTAAGTTTTCGTTTAATAAGTTATCTATTATAGTAAAGCATATATTTTTATTTTTTCATTTATAATAAAATATTTTTACAAACATTTTCTTATTACTAGAATGTGTAATTAAAAAATTAATCTATTATATTTCTATTTTTTAACTTTATCTTTTAATACTACTCAAATTTATTTCTTTTGTTAGTAGAATTTACTAGATTGTTCATCATATTCCAAAAAAATCTTCACTAATTTAATGGATTTGTATCATATTACAGAAGTACATCCAGGAGTCAAGATAATAAATCGTTGGATGATAGCCCAAAGAAAAGGAAATTGCGTTTGAAGATTAAGAGATTGCAGATACAAAATAATACACTACGTCAAAGAATTCGACGACTCCGTTTGGAAAGAAAGAAAAAGAAGGTAACACTTAAAAAAGAAAATGAATTTGAGCGTTTGAAAAAATTAGGCCGTAAATTATTACCCGAACAATTTAATAAAATTTTAATGGCACAAGTCAACGCACAACTTAAAAGTAAACGTGGTAGAAGATATGATCTCGAATTTAAAAAATTTGCATTGTCAATTTATTTTTTAAGTCCACGAACTTATCGAGAATTGCAACAATCTATTGCATTGCCTTCTGTACGTTCTTTACATTTATTTACAGAAAGATGGAATATCTTACCGGGTATAAATGATAAAATTTTTGAAGCCTTAAAATTAAAATTAAATTCATTACCATTGATAGAACGTCATTGTGTGTTATGTGCAGATGAAATGAGTTTAAAAAGTCATTTGTTCTATAATGTATCAAGAGATGAAATTATTGGATTTGAGGACAATGGTGATAAAAAATCATGTGTGCCTGCAAAAAGTGCTTTTGTTATAATGGCACGTAGCATTGCAGGCGAATGGAAACTGCCCGTTTACTTCTGTTTTGTAGAGACTACGTGTCATAGTAATGTATTAAAAAATATTTTATTTGATATTATAATTAAGTTAAGAAATTGTGGTGCTATGGTGCATGCATTAATAACAGATATGGGTTCTAATTTTATACAACTATCTCGTAATTTAGGAATCTCAACAGAAAATTCTACCTTTTCAGTTAACGAAGAAAATGTAGTTTACATTTTTGATACTCCACACTTAATTAAAGCAACTCGAAATAATTTATTAAAGTACAATTTTAAAATTAATGATAAAATAGCTTCTTGGGATCACATTGTACAGTTTTATAAACGAGACAGCACACAATGGATAAAAGCAGCTCCTAAATTATCGATGGATCATATAGAGCCAAATAATTTTACAAAAATGAAAGTAAAGTATGCTGTACAAGTATTCAGTAATCATGTAGCTGCAGGAATGTGTACGCAAATGTCTTTTGGTTTTCTTCCAACTGAAGCAGTTGGGACTATAGATTTAATAGATCATTTTAATAAATTATTTGATATTTTAAATTCATCAACTTTAAATAATTACAAAGAATATGGAAAAGCTTTTATCGGAAATGATAAACAAATGCAGTTCTTGGAAGAAATGTTATATTTTATAAAGTGTATTAAAGTCGTAGACAAAAATAATAAATCTGTAACAGTTAAATGTTTTAATTGCTGGCAGATAACAATTAATAGTATTATTCAGCTCTGGACAATATTAAAAAATTGTCATTTTCAGTATCTGCAAACACGTAGATTAAATCAAGATTGTGTCGAAAATTTCTTTGGCTCTGTTCGGCAACAAGGTGGTAATTGCTTTAATCCGACACCTATACAATTTACACGTGCCTTTAAAAAATTATTCAGTACGAAATTTTTAGAACAATCAAAAAATCAAAATTGTGCTCCTGATAATGGTGAAATACTAAATCTTATTGGAACGTCTAATATTAAAGAGTCTACAACTTCGGAATTTGTTCCATCATTGGCGCTTAAAGTTTTAAAAATTCCAACTCATGATTACCAAACAATGACTCTGCCAGAAGAAAATGCGCTTAAGTATGTATGCGGCTATTTAATTAAAAAATGTACAGCAATACATACATGTGATATATGTACAAAATATGTAAATGAAAATGAGACTGTATTAGATGAAACTACATTATATTGTTCTTTTCGAGCTTGTGAAAACGAAGAAGGAAATTTGTTCGGAAATTTTCATATACCTAGTAATGAGTTTTATAATTACATTCAGAAATTAGAAGAAATATTTGTAAAAAATTTTGAAAAGAATTGTTTTCAGAAAAATATTGGTAATTACTTATTACAGTTGGCACAAAGTATAACTTTTGAACCACCATGTCCAAATTTCCCAACTTCTTATTTAATAAAATTATTTCTTCGTATGCGTATATACACTCGCATGCAAAAAAAGCGGTACACTGAAAAATTAGGAAAAATTTACCAAATTTCAAATGATCATAACTTGGTAAATAATAAAGATAAAAATATGTTTAAAAAAGGAAAATAAAGCTTGAAGTGTCCACTTAAGAATATTTGAACGGCAATTATAAGCGGTAATTTTTTTCAAAATGGCGGATTACAAAATGAGAAGATGTAAAATTTGTAATCAAAGGTGCGAGTTTGCGACGATCCACGGCGTGAATCAGGTATCGCAGCTCAATGGAACAAAATCCACATGAAAATATGGACTTTTATCTTTAAAATGCTTTTTTACGGAGTTTGATACGATCATTTTTCACTGAGTTATTCCAAATTTAAGGTATCGCTGTCATTAACACAAATTATGGCTGTAATTTATGTCAATATAAACTGCATCGAGTTTGACAGGTCGGAATTGAATCTCAATTTGTGTGTGCGCGCGTGCGTGTGTGTGTGTCTGTGTCTGAGTGTGTGGTGGGGGGGTGGCGTGTATGTATACATATGCATGTGTATGTCCTGCTCTTGGCGTTATCCAGGATCAACGGCGTGGACGTGACAGGAATCTGATCCCGCGTGCGTGCGTGTGTGTCACAGCAGAGATGAGGGCCCCACGGTTCGTCACTTCCGCAGTATTTTCAGACTCC
>NW_017276472.1:0-365 GCF_001594065.2 Cyphomyrmex costatus | reverse complement strand
AATATAGCTATAAAATAGATTATGTCTATTTCATAATTTTCCTTTTAATTTCTAACTTATATTATATAAAAGTATAAAAAAATTCCTGAAATATCTTAACATAGTTGTTAACTGCTGTAACGATCCTGAAGTGATCTTTGATAGAGAAATATATACAGTAAAATTATTTCAGAAATCATTTTGCTCTTCTATCTTCTATGTGATACATCGGACATATGTATACATCGGACATATGTATATCTCGGTTTGCTGTATATTTTACAAGTTTTAGAATTACGAAATTGTGTTTTAAAAAAAACTAAAAAATAAAACTATACATAGTGTCAGTGTTATTCATGCTATATATGTACATATTGCTTTTATTA
>NW_017276471.1:0-2003 GCF_001594065.2 Cyphomyrmex costatus | reverse complement strand
AATGCATTTTCATTAACCCTCCATGCTCACTCTTCAAAAAATTACAGTCTACAATTTGATTTGATTAAAAATGGAATTATAGCGTTATAGGCAAAAATTTTATTTTAACATTTAAAAAATTGTAAACTTAATTACTTCGTAAAATACGTTATTTAAAAAAATATAACTTTTGAGTTTATAAAGTTTTTAATTTGAAGTTTGGTTCAGCCTAATACTCCTAAATTTACATTATGCTCTGTTCATTTTGATCCATAGTGGCCATAAAGGGTTAAACTGTATAGAATTTCAATTTGTTATACAACGATTTCGAAATTTTACAATTAGAACGTTTGCTTCTAAAATCTATTTTATTATATATAAAAGCGTTATATTAAAATTTATTACAATATTAAAATGTGTATATTAACTTTTAGATGAAGTTAGTAGATTATGTTGTAACAGAATCTGTTAGGTCTTATTATGGTTAATCTCAACGCACTGTAGCAGTTCGATAATTGTGCCATTCGACGCACTTGGTGCGAACATACATTATAGAAACAAACACTATTTTGTGAAAAAAAACTTGCCAATTTTATTTTTAACATATAGTATATGAAACAAATATGTAATTGCTTAACAATTGAAACACTACATAAAAAGTTTGTGTAGTTAACTTTTCAGGACGTTCTCCGAAAAATCCATTTACTTTAAATTTTTTTGAAACTTACAGAAAAAGCTTGTTTTAGTGTTCTGAACATGTGTTTTGAAGCTCAATACCTGAAGCGGGATTAAAAATCGAGATATTCCACTTCAAAGTAGAAGTGTTTAACATAGAATCCCTATCTGAAATTTATTTGAAAGTGTCTTTGTATTCACTGTAAAAAAAGTTTTTCTTTACAATTTTTTGAAACAAAGAGACATAAAATTTGATATCACAAGGAATTATATGAAATTTTCTTGAATATGCCTTTCGATATTCATTTTTAAGAAACCATTTAGCAAAGTAAGTAGCTCCGCTATGTTTTCGACCGGCGACAATAGCGAATGCGAGAGGGAAACAACGAAACAAGTGAAAGAGCGGAGTGGTAGTCAACTAATTTTCTGTGTGTAGGGCGATTGCGTGGACGCGCGAGTAAACTTTAGGTTGATCACAACTAACTTCGTAATGCAAAGATAATGCTTCGGGAGAATCGGACATATCGTGGCCGCAACATTGGTATTTATTGAAACAAACACGATTTTGTGAAAAAAACTTGTCAATTTTATTTTTAACATATATATGAAACAAATATGTAATTGCTTAACAATTGAAACACTACATAAAAGGTTTGTGACGCTAACGTTTAAACTTGACAAAAAACTTCGTAATGCAAGGATAATGCTTCGGGAGAATCGGACATACCGTGGCCGCAACATTGGTATTTATGGAAATAATGTTAAAATATATGTTTTTATAGTATTGTCCACCGAAATTGACACAAAACTAAATGAAGAATCATTTTATAAAGAGTGAATAAATTTCTTTCCATGCATAGAAACAAGGGTTAGTGTCGATGTCACGTCCGGGTTCGCGAGGAGGAACGCGTCAGACGCGGTATGAAATCGTTCATTGGAAAAGAGATTATTCGATAAGCAATCATGATACGCAGCGTTTTGATTAAACGAGGGCTTCGATCAGCGACAAAAGAGAGACTACGGGACGAGCGTTTCTACTACTCCTACTCAATCGGTCGTCCTCATCGCGTGACGTGGAAATATCTCTCGATATACCGAGTTGATGAAAGATACCTTAATAGAAATAATTACCGCCGTGTATGGTTGTCGCGATTATCGACAAATAGTAAGTAAAAACTCAAAAAGAAGGATATGTGGCGCAACGCGTATGCTACTCTGTCTACGAAATGTCTACGAATTCTGTGGAAAATAAAATAGAATGTAGTAACTAAATGAATCCTTATATTTTTACGCTGTGGCCGCGAGTCGCACAAATCTTAATTCTAAGAGAAAAAGATGAATAAAGAGGA
>NW_017276470.1:0-216 GCF_001594065.2 Cyphomyrmex costatus | reverse complement strand
AACATGAGTATAATCATGATTGTACTGTCGGGGCAGACCTCTGTCCACCTCCCCTCCCCCCCCTGCTGAGGGGCGCACGACTTCTAGGATTGTACTGTCGGGGCGGACCTCTGTCCACCTCCCCTCCCCCCCTGCTGAGGGGCGCACGACTTCTACGATTGTACTGTCGGGGCAGACCTTGTCGTTCATCCACTTTCATCGCTGTTTTACGTACTT
>NW_017276469.1:28030-67005 GCF_001594065.2 Cyphomyrmex costatus | reverse complement strand
AAATGTCGATTATCTCCTTCGTTGAAATTGATACCATAATGGCATGTTTACCAATCGATAGCGACAATTTTTCTACGAATTTTGAAAAAAAAAATTTCTCCTACGACTTCCAGGAGCCAAAAAAATTTTTTTTTTTCAAAAAATTTCAGCGGGCGTAATTTAACTCGCACAGCGTACATCCTCCGGGAGATTCTTTCAGAATACTTATTTTCATAAAAAAAAAATATTGTGGCCCGTTTCGTAAACTTGAACTACTGTAAATCGTGTGCCAAAGTGAACACTGCGAACGTGGGTCGCACAAGCCGGAGTCGGGCGGCTGAGCTGTGGAGGGCTGTCGCCAGCCACCTCGTTCAAACCGCGCGTTCAAAATCGTTTGCGCCCGAAAAAATATCATTATCTCGACTTGTAGGGTACCTACAGAAATCCTTAAGTACTTAATCTGGGGTAGCTCGACGAGACAAAAGTAATCGTGCATATTATATTAACATGTAATATACAATAAATAAAAATATACAATAAATGCACGAAATCGCCTGGAACGTCTAAAAGCATTGAAACTTACAATTCTTCAGTTATATTTTACTCTAATACTTAATAATATAGTTTCAAATACTTATTTTAAAAATGTATGGCAGCATTTATGTACACAGAAGGTTCATTGGACAAATCAGAAGTGAAATACAAGAAATATAAAATCCCTTTTCAAAAATTCAAGAATAATGTTATTGATCCTGTTACAAATTAGTTATAAATTTACAATTACATTTTACAGAAATGTAAAGAAAAATGGAAAGACAGCCACGTTGAAACAAATTAAAAATATTAGCATATTCTTCGCCGTTTCCGCGATTGTCCGACTGACATTTCGTCGTCACTGATGACATTTTCGTAGGACTCAGTCTTGTCATCATCGTCGATAGCGATGCTGTCGTCAAAATTCTCGCAACTAGCCTCTACTTCAGTCTCTGCATCGTTAATGTCATTTAAGTCATCCGGAACAATACGCACTTTTTCCAGATTGGTGCAGCTGTCGTCGTCACATTTGATGCACATTGTGGAACACTTCAATCCGTGTTTTTTGCATCCACAATTATTGCTTCTGCACCCTGTTTCACATCTGCACGCAATCTTTTTTATTACGTCTTCTGGAATCATCGGTTCAGTGCTGCACACGGGTTCTAATGTCTCGATTTCAATTCTCCAGCCCCATCTTTCTGGGTCAAACTGATTTCCCAGCCAGGATTGTAACTGAAAGTACGTCCTATAGGAATGCTGGTCAGCCGCACCCTCAGTTGGTGGAAGGCTACCTAGATGAAAGGAGGATTTGCAGGTGGCTTTTTGGAACAATTGGAACCTCAGATCATTCAATTGACAATCGTCTTTTTGCGTGGAGTACAAGCTTCGGATTATGAAACGCCCGATTTCCGATATCTCCTTCTGCTGTGCTCGTTCGTTGTAAAATACACTTAATGTCTGCAGTATGTCTTTTCTGTTGTTCATTACCTTCATAATTTTGTTCTTTCCCTTTTTGTAGAACGACGATGTCGTGTCACAGCCTGTTACAATATATCGGATTACTATCCGATGTATTTCAGTAAGCATGGATATCTGAAGGTGGTGCAGTTGTAAACTTTTTCTTGTTCGTTTTCTTTCCCTGCTTGCAGAAATATATATTTTTAAACCGTATATATAGATATACTACATACATACGTTTCAGACGATCCGAACTGAAAGATTCTTTTGTATGTGTCCCCTCAACGTACCTGATCGGCTGAGCAGGCTGTTTAGTCGGAACTCCCCCACCACGCAGCCGCTCGGCTCTTATCTGTGTTTACATTCATGCAATGAACCTCCTGTGTACATAAATGCTGCCATACATTTTTAAAATAAGTATTTGAAACTATATTCTAAAGTATTAGAGTAAAATATAAGTGAAGAATTGTAAGTTCCAATGCTGTTAGACGTTTCAGGCGATTTCGTGCATTTATTGCATATTACACGTTAATATAATATGCACGATTACTTTTGTCTCGTCGAACTACCCCAGATTTAGGGTCAAAATTTTTGTTCTTTTTTTGAGGTCATTTTTGGCCATTAATTAATTAATTAACGGTGCGCGCACATATTTCACGTGGTAGTACAACTCTTTAAGAAAATTTTCAGCTTTGATTTTTGTCTGTAAGTGCTACAGAACCTGTTTAAATCGCGTTCTACGAAAGTGATTTTTTTTTTCGAAAAAACCGTTTTGTGCGACATCTATACCACATTTTGATACAAATAAAAAACGAAAATTTTCTGCTCATTGAGCGCTATATTTTCTGAAAGTTTCAGCAGAATATCTGTTTTATTCAAAAAGATACAGGCAATTTAAAAAACAGCGATTTAAAGCCATTTTTTCGCGATAACTAAGTCATTTTTGCATTAATTTACATATTCAATACAACAACTTTTGTAGGTTTTTAAAAGATCTACAACTTTTGTAGGAAACATTTTTTGATAAAATGCATACTTTTTTTTTAAACTGCAAAAAACTGTTTTTTGCCAACTTTGGGCGCCATTTTGAATAACTTCCCAGCAAAACCAGCTGTTTAATTTTATTTCATTGAATTCCCCAGATTTTTTCCGATTTTTTCCATATCCCATAGTTCAGGTGGCAAGTTTGGCACAAACATCGTTCTTTCCTTCTTGGTATTCAATGAATAACAAAAGTAGAACGGCATTGTTTTTTAATTAAAAGACAGCAGCTTATATTATTCTATATTACGTTTATTAAACTTTATATATATATGGTGTAAGAATACGTGTAAGCACGATTAGGTGTTGATAAGAGACCGGAATTACTCTTCGATTTATCATGAAATAGAATCAATATAGCAACAATCATATTTATTACTAAAAAAAAAAGAATGTTTTATTCTTACAAATAAAAAATTTTTTACTTTAGAGTAATTATGATTAAATACATCGAGAAGATATTACAATATATATGTAAACTTAAATTTTAAATGTGTTAATTACTTTTTCTCAAGACAATATGTCAATCTTATTTAATTTGAAGAAGGAAAATAAGAAATATTATTTTTCATTTTTGCACGATAAGATCAAGTACGTCAATAAAATATTTTTCGTCCAATTATTGGGAGTACAAATTAGTTTGGTCCGTTTTCCAAAAGATGATCGCTTCCAAAGACGAGTCATTTTTTCGAGATAGAATTCGAAAATTGCCTGAGAGATGGGAAAAAGTAGTAGCCAGCGATGGACAGTACTTTAATTAATCTGTTCTTCCATTTTGTTTTGAAATAAAAATGCATTTTTGAACATAAAAAACGGACCGAACTAATTTGTACACCTAATATTAAACATTTTATCTGATAAAATAAATTTGTATCGGTACACGTTTCCTTCTATTTTCAGGGTCCTTCACGTCATTCAACAATACCCTGAATCCGTTTGCGTCGCCGACGACAGCGACGGCGCCGCCGGACGCCTGGGCGTACTCATCGGCTTACGATCTGGGGCATTTGAATCTACTGAATCCGTCGAATTCGCCATACTCGACCGCGGCAGCAGCGGCTGCGAGCTTCGGCAACAACGGCAGCGTCTCGTATTCGTCGTACGCGAGCATGTTGCCGACGCAACACGACGCCGCGTTGTTCACCACGCCGACCGCCGCTGGCAACACGATGCGAGTCCATCAGGACTACATGAATCCTGGCGGCGGCAATAGTCCGCCACCACCCGGTGGGCCTCTCACTCGTGCCGACTATCAGACCATGGTGACGACGCACTCGCCGCCCACCCACCTGGGTAACTCCATGTCCGAGGATGAGCACGGCGGTTGCCTCGCGGACAAGTACGCGCACGAGCAGACCGCGGCCGATTACGGCCAGCAGCAGCAACCACCGCCCCAGCCGAACGATCAGAAACAGGACTACGGCATGCACTCGCCGCAGACGCGCCAGGCCATGAAGGATCAGGTGATGGTGAAGAGCGAGCCTGGCAGCCAGCCGAGCTACGTGCAGCTGCCTCCTTTTCTGAACTGACTCGCGGCCTCCTCCACTCTAGATCTCTTCTAGGCGACTTTGGCGATCTGTCCGCGTTTCGTGACGAGCGCGAGGAGTATTAGGTGTCTTGGACTACTTAGGTCGCGCAATTTCATCAACCGGGCTCACACCGGCGCTACTTATTATACATCGATCGTAGCTTTCGATGACGAAACAAACAAAATTCGACTATATAAGATTGAGATAGAAATAAATTTTACTGAAAAAATTAAAATCGTGCAATGAGATCTCAATCGGTGCAGCATAAGTTAGAATCTCGAGCTCGAATATTCACGTCGCGACAGCCGCGATGTTTCTGTACTTGTTGCTTTTGAGTGATCGCGAGTGACATTTTACGCGAAATTAAAAGTGACTTTCATCAAATTCCAATTAATTTAATCAGAAATTAACTTAATAAATTAGAATATATCATACTTGTAATATTTTGTTAACATGGATAGAATGAGATGAATTTTTTAGTTTCACATATAGAAAAAACGATCAGGAAATTTATAGGAAACAGATTATAACATAGTCAAAAACTTTACTATAAAATCAGATTAATTGTTGATTAAATTAATCAGAATTTAGTCGCTGTCGCCCCAACGTCTATTTCTACATGTATCAATGAAGATTAACTTTAATCTCGGTTTAACTTATCTTTTTTTAATTCTAAATTTCGAAGTATTAGGTGTATAAATAAGTTTCCGCCGTTTTTTCATCAAAAATTGAGCATTTATTGTGAAAGAACGGTACCTAATGTTTTATTCCAAGTATTGTCCATCGTTAGCCACTACTTTTTCCCATCTTTCTGGTAATTAGTGGATTCCATGTCGAAAAAAAAAAAATGTCGAAAATAACTACGTTCTTTGTCTTTGATGGTAAATTCACCGTTCTTAAACTTTTGAAACTACTCATGGCAACTTCTCTCATTTAAGGTAGAGACCCTCTAACAGAGGCTGCGTTCCGTTTCAGGCATATGCGCGCATTTTATATAGTGAGCGTCACGTATACTATAGGAGAATGCGCGCATATGCGTGAAACGGAACGCAGCCAGAGACTGGCCATCAGGGGGCCACTTTTGATTGGTCCGCCATTTCCTAGCGATTCCCGCTCGTATTGAAATTTCAATTACTGCATTTACTTGGAATGTAAATAGTATGTAATGATAAATATTATAGAAATATTAAAACCGTGCTTTTTACATTAATATAAATAATATACGTCAAATAAAAAAAAACATGTCAAGTTTTATCGTCAGTTATATACATCTTTATCTTTAAATAACTTTGTTATAATAGCTGTTTTTTGACATTTATGATTTAATTTTTGACTTTGTTATTAAATTTTAAAAATTGACTCTTATATTGTCTTCGTTCTTTTAATAACTTTGTTATAATAGCTGTTTTTTGACATTTATGATTTAATTTTTGACTTTGTTATTAAATTTTAAAAATTGACTCTTATATTGTCTTCGTTCTTTTTGTTTATACGTTAAATAATTTCTATATTTAATATTTTCTCTTTCTTAATTCTATTAAATCTTTTTCAAATAAAATTAAAGTAAGGTTAGGAAATCAGTGACAAAAGTACAAACACTTAACATTTGTAAAATTTATTTAAAAAAGGTGTGTACTGCCAATGATTTACTGTCATATCTTCTATTAATATTAGTATTTTTCTTACTTAATGTTCTTAATTTGAATACGACAAACTTTCTAATAATTTTAGGAAACAATTGATAATTTAAAACATATTTAGCCGTAACCTGACTAAAGACAGATATTAAATAATTTTTCCAGAATTGTGCAGTGCAATCTCTCATTTTTATTGTTATTATTTTGTACTGAGCAAAAACCACGAACACAACCTTGAATCAACTCAAATCAACTTGAATAAACGATCACATACGAACGCACATATTCGTGTGAGTGAAAGAGTGAAATGGCCTATATTTCTCTCTCACTTGTAGGATTTCGCTAGGAAATGCCGGACTCGCCTGATGGCCAGTCTCTGTTAGAGGGTCTCTAATTTAAGGCAGCCTTACCCTCTACAAGCTACTCAGCTGCAGATTTCTTCAAATTAAAGAACGCTTATTCGGCTCAAAACTCGACATTTTCACACGAAAAAAGATATATGATGCTGATACAAAATCGCTAATATTTCAAGGTTATGTTGTTGCCAGATGTCCAACCCTCGATATGACGTTACAGCAATTTTAGATAGATAATGTAGTTTATTGGCTTACAGAAGAATTACAGCCATTTTACATTCAAAAGCATTGTATCTAGATGGCGCAATACAGCAATTTTAACCATACATACTGGTGGTGCCATCTTTTGTCAAACGGCGGAAACTTATTTATATTCCTAATATTAGAACTAGAGAGAATAAAGAAAAGAAAAATAAAGAAGAATTAGTTCTTCCAGAGAAAGAACATAATTCTAATTTTTAAATCTATAGAGATAAAGATAAAAATTAAGTTAAATCAGAATTAAAATTAATCTATTTCTATTAATAGAAATGGACATAAGTCGATTGAACATCTATATCTTTGAGAAAGAAAGAATATCAAAGAAAAAAGGGGGGGGGATGAGAAAAACTGAGGGGATACAAAATATTTTATTTAACACAGAAGGAGGAAGGAAGATTATATACATATATATTTATATAAGAATTTTTTTGTACTTTTCTCTGATACGTTCTCTGATAACTTCGTGTCTCAACGTGCGATTAAAAATGCAAATTTGAGTAAAAATTGATAGAAATTAAGTTATAAACTGAAATGAAGAATAAATTTATTTCGTAGTAAATTATGTAAAAAAAAAACATTTTGAGCGACATCTCACAATGATTATCGATACTTTGAAAATGCTTTCTTTCGGTTGATAAGGATGTATAAAATATATTCTTATATACGTATATATGTAATATATATATATATATATCTAATGAAAATAATTTTTATAATGCTATTAATAATTTTTCTTTGTTTTAGAAAAATTAATTTCTTGAATTTTTTTAATTCAACTAATGAGGGTGAAAGAAAAATAAAAGAAAAGAAGGAAGAGGAGAAAGAAGGGGGGAGAGAGAGAGAGAGAGGAGAGAGAGAGAGAGAGAGAGAGAGAATTTGAACAAAATATGTTCAAATTTGTAATATAATTCAAGACAACTTTCTGTGCCTTGAATAATTATATGCCTTACGCGCTGTGCCTTTGCGTTAGAAAACAGTGAATCTTAATCGAAATAATCTCGCTTTATGTATCTTCCGATATTAAATTTCTATATAAAAATAATTTGTAATAAATAAAAAACGGGGTAAAATTGATATAATCTCATTCTCGTATCATAGAATACAAATTTTACGCATATAGTATCCAAAGATAATTTATAATAAATGGAAATAAAAAAACTCGATGTAACGTATATTCTTCGCATTGATTTTTCATTTCATAGCCTCGTTTGGAATGTTATATTTTTTCATGTCATTTTTACATGTGTTGCATACGTTATAAGTATACAATATCTTTGTTTTCTGTAATATGAATTGCTGTAAAATATTCTGTACAAGTAAAAACGTTTATGTACATTATGTATATTATTTTTCCCACTATTTACATTTACATTTTTACAGATATTTATTCTGTATTATTACTAATTTACTGAATGCTACAACCTTACATCTATACTATTATAATCAATATTACTGTCATCTTTTGTACTGAAATTATTATTGATATCTTCTATAGTACTATCGTCAAATTTTTCTATAGTATTTCTTTTTTTCAAAGATTGCTCTTTCATGTTCTCTTCATTGATCCAAACACCGTCACCCGTGAAATGATTATTTTTCTCCAACATGTATAGGCATAATGCAAGATACTGGCTATTAGTAAATGAGTACTCTGTACCCTTAGAATATTGTTGTTTTAGATCAGCCAGTACTTTTTTCACTCTCGATCTGTAGAATAAAAAAAAAAACATGAAATTTGATTAGTTATCCATTTTAATATTAACGGAAAATTTATTAAAAAAGAATATAGTTCATAAATATTGAAAAAGACAGAAATAGAAACAGTAAGAATAATTTGAATTATTACTACTATTTTTGCTGAATATTCTAAATTGTTAAAAATTTAAATAATAATTTAATTAATTTATTAAGTAGATATGGCCATTACTGTTCATAAAGTACGATGTGTATATTAGAGCATATCTCGTTTATCTTAAAATGTTTCTTTAAGTATTTCAACATATGCACGATATCAATAAATGCAGTCATTTTCCAATGTTGATGCCTCATTAGCAAATTGCTTTTGTCTACTCCCAATTCCTGTATAAATATATGCTGTAAACTTTTTCGGGTTGAAACTAAGCCGGTTTGCAAAGATCTAGAACAAAAAAAAATAAAAACAATCAAACTGTACAGAGTTTCTCAGTATATTTCAAGTATATTCAAAAAGTATCTATAAACTTTTACTTGTCCACTTCCGTGTTTGAAGTCAGAAATATTTGTGGCTGGGCCCATTTCAAAGAATTCATGATGTTAATATATTCTAAGCGTTGCTTTGTCTGCTTTATCCGGCAAATAATTTGCAGTATTCGTGGGTGCTTATACCACATGTTCAGATCTGGGTGCTGCTTTATGATCTCTAATCGTTCTTGAAAGCTTTCGTTACTTATTTGAAAAATATTCATGCACTTCTTCACACTTTTATCTGGTATTTCATATTTTTTGAACAACATGAGTAATTGTTTAACATTAACCGCATCTTGCAAAAGTATAGAAGGATATTTTCTCAAAAATGTTACAATTGGCATCCCTAAAGCCTCTGTAGAACTATTCAACAGTAATTTGATATTATCGGCAGAAGCAATGATAACCCGAGGATCCTTTTTAATCTACTTAAAGAATAAATTTATGTAAAGATTTTGTATAGAAGTAGTAAAAACTTAAAAAATATCTAACACCTTGATTAAGATTAGATAAAGAAATATAAAGAATATAAAGAGTTTACCATTTCCTCATCATAATGGAGATCAAGCCTGAGTACTTTCAATGTCTCTGCAATCATTCTTATGCTCTTTATTTTTAAATAACTATGTAATAATATCTTATCATCTAGATATGACAGATTGAACACCTGATTTTTGTAATATAACAGACATGTCTGATAGTATTCCTGAACTGTCATTTGATCATTCAATTTCAATTTAAAAATGTTTTTAGGAACTTTACCAGCAAATATATTCTCTACAATGTTTTGCTTGGCTGGAATATTAACTTTATTTTTAAATTTCCATAGTGTTGTGTGCAAATGACCGAGCGAACTGGAATTTCAAAAATTATTTAGAGAAATATATTAATTTCTCACAGAAAAATAAATCATTTCATCAATATGTAATCAACTTACTGGTTTATTAAAGATGTATTTATAACAGGCACTCCTAGTTCTTTTAGTACATTAATTTTATGTTCTAATGTATAGTCATGTAATTTCAGACAATAGTGGAGTTTCTTCATACAGTCCACTTGAACATTGTATTTCTGAAAAAATAAATAAAATATTATATTTTGTTTAGAAAGAAAAGGTTACATTCATTTTGAAAGAAATTATATTCTAAAAATCATGTAATATATACACACATACACAAATTTTTTTTAAGAATTTGTTTAAAATGAATGACTATATGTTACAATTGGATAAATTATTCAAACTAAATACAGTTTTAGTTAGCTAAATTAATTTATTAATTTAGTTAGCTTATTCAAACTAAATACTATTTTAGTTAGCAATTCTTTTTATCGATCTCTCGATTCTATTAATTACATTATTACAAAATTGATTAATAATAAAATTATATTATGAAAAAAAATCAAATTAATTATTAATTTACTTATTATTTGCCTTTTAGAAAAAAATCATTGTTAATTACACATAGAAATAATAAGTTATATTTATCTTACCTGACATATCATGCAATTTTTTATTATTCGATAATAAGGAAGATAGGTATATATTTTCATATTAAAAAATTTGTCCACATCAGTAGAAGTTAAACCCAGGTTTGTTATGAGGATCTTTCGAAGTTCATTCTGTTTTATAATAGACGATGTTTTGAGCCAACCTTTATAAGTGAATCTCATTATTAAAAGATATTGTATATATTGATGTATATATTTAGATTTATGATTATTTTCTCAAATTTGGCTTAGATTTTTTAAATTCATGGCAATCACACGTGTGATAAAATCAGATGTTTAATAGTGACCTAAAATGATCAAGAGTCAAGTCAATTTGTTAGGTTAGGATTCTAATCACTAGTCAAATCTTAACCTTAATTTATTCTGGGGTACATTCGGTTTCGCGCACGGTGTATTTTATCTTTCTTCAAAATTAAAAGTGGACAAAGATAAAATGATACATCATGCATGAAACAAAACACATTTCTAGACTTTCCTAATACTTCCTTCAAATTCTAAAAAAAAAACGTGAGATAGAGTGATGGAACATTGGAAAAGAAATAGGAGTATAAAAGTGATGGTATTGAAATAAGAGATACATGGCCAATTAGGTATCTTTTTACAATAAATGATTAAATTATTTATCTGATAAAATTTAAAAAATTATATGATCATATAATGAATATGTTTGTGGTTGTGTTCAGACCAATACCAATAGATTTTTTATAAATAAGCATAAATAATTGCTATCAATGTGTGTTTGGAACTTATATAAAAAACAGTTTAATTACATTTTCAGAATGTATAGTTTGCCAAAACATAAAAAAATACATACTAGCTATAGAGAGAGAAATTTATCAGATTCAAATCAGTACTTGTCAGCAGAATCTGCCGATATTACAATGTCATTAACATAAAATTGAAATTTGTAAAATAGACCAAAAAAAACATATGCAATTTAAAAGACTAAGATTTTAGCAGAAACATATTTATTTTTTACAATTTATATCAACAGCATTACATCAGTCCTGTATTAAAATGAAAATTATGATACATGTTAGATGTATAAAATACTGATTGATATTAATTGCCTTTAGAAAACTTAGTAAATATTAGTAATTTTCTCTAAGCGAAACTTTTACTATTCCTTTTTACAATACAATTAAAAAATTTTATTTCAACAATTACATATAAACACAATATGGAGGGATGAAAGCCATAGTGGTGTTAGTCACTTAATTATAACTCTGAAAAATAAAAGGTTTTTTTAACATTTGCCTCAGTAGACTGCATCAATAATCTCAAGTCAATAAATTTAAAAAAGTAACTTACACTATCGCTTTTATCTCTTCATATATTAATCAATATCAATCTTGCATTATATTCGATTAATGTAAATTGTTTTGTGTAAAATTATCAAATAATCTAATCCGTACGTATTTACATTAAAATATTATATTCAGTAATTTCTGTATTTTACTCGTTTTTATTTTTTGGATATTGCGCGTTTTTTTTTTCATCTTTCGTCGAGTAAACGTTCTTCCATTTGAAATTAATTACGTTTCAAGCAGACGCATTGTATTAGGTATTCATATACCATGTTTGTATGTCATGTTGAGTCCGACAATCACTACTCCAAAGCTATCTATTAGAATGACATATAATTTTTATCGTAATTGAAACTTTTAAACTGCTCTTTCAAGACAGAAGGCATTAATGATCGTTTGTGTACGTATTTACACTTCGGAAGGTTTAATTCGTAAAATCACAGGAACACTAGTGCATGGCAGAATCGCCAATTCTGTGACGACAGCCGTTACAAGATCGGCTGGTGTCACATCGTAAGTAATATTCAAAAGATTTAATGATTTCTTCGTTCGCCAATTTGAGAGTAGCGATTTTTTCGAATTACCATTTGATTGATGATTCACGAGATCATCTGCATTACCTAAAACAGACGTAGAACAAAATGAGTAAGCAGTATAACAAAATAGATCAAGAAAATTGAAAAACTGGATAAAAGTTATAATCGTTTTTGAAAAAGAATATATATATATATATTCTTTTTCAAAAACAAGTTTCGTGAACCATGACGTTCGCTTCATCAGAGCGAGGTGCACTGATACTAAAGATATTTATGATTTATTATATTTTATTTTTCCTCTTTGTTTACCTAATTCATTATGAACGATAGAGTCCGTCTGCACTCGTTCAGACGATTTGTGTGTTTCACATGCTACTAAAACAGGAACGTTAAAGGCTTTCGCCATTAAAGCAACCTGCGCCGTTCCTACTCTTGACATCACTGCTCCGTTAGCTAATATTGCATGGGCACCAAGAAAGACTTTACTGACCTAGATAAGTGAAATAATAAATTAGCAGTATAAAGAGAAATTAGAAGTAGATATATATTTAAAGAAAATTGATATATTTCCACATTTTTATTCCTAAATCTATATTTAAAACAAAAAGAAAAGTTGTGCAATAATATATGTAAAATAGAATTTTTTAAATATTAAATAATTAATCTTAATGTATAAAATCTATTTTTGAGACATTTATGAATTAAACAAATTTTTTAAAATAAGTTCTTTAGATCACTGTGAGCATAATTACTTACTTCTGGCATAATGAAGCTGAGAGCATTGATTAGTATATACGAACACTCAATCCCATGTTTTGCCAAACGTCTCAGTTGTTCCTTTCCTTCTAGCCATGGTCTACCATCAACCACAACTACACGAAACTGTTTGCCTGCAGAATGCGCCTCTACTAATATCTTGTGAATTAAAGATGAACTGAAATGTATTTTATTTTCAGAAATAATATATATTCTATGTTTTTTCTTATAAAAATTCATAGAAATATATATATAGGAATAAATATATTATTATGTATTTTAGAAATAAAATAAATCTTCAAAAAGTAACAAAAATAATAAATAAGATATAATAAATCTTTAAAAGAGGAAGATTTATTTGTAGAATTATATTTCCATAAATAAGTTATAAAATATACTCACTAGCCATATGTTAAAATAACATTTCCATTGGATATTTTACTTTGTATTGTTAATGATATCGCTTTATCAGCCAATTGAATTTGTTCCGAGATATAGGTATCAATCATTCCTTGTAACTTACTTTTTGCCTGTAATACATTATATTCAATAAACTATTAAGTATTAAGCCATTAAACTACATAAGATTTAAATCCAATGAACATGAAAATTTACAAATTGTCTCAAATTTCCCTGTTTCTTACATTCTTTTTTATTATCTACATATATCTAATAGTCTTTGATTTATACGAGTCAGACAGATTTGTACGAAATAAGAGAATAATTAAATTAAAGGTATAATTATATGGCAAGAATAAAATACAAAATCATTTACTTTTTCATCCGATAATGTAGATGAAAACTGTGTCATCTGCCACGTGAGGTGACGCATAGCATTATGCATTGAGACACCCAATGGTCTGCAATGACACAGATACTTTAATGATTCTTTTAAGTTTGCCTCGAGACCACGTATGAAATCTTCGTGTATCGGCTTCTCAAAATCCTGGATCATCTGTTTGACAGCAGCTAAAAGCGCAACGCATCTCGCATTACTACCAACAATGACCTTGTTAGCATACTGAACACCTAATCTAACTATCGCTGGATGTATATTTGAGTTTACTGTAGCAATATTAAATAAAGAGCGCTCCCTTTCTTGATACAAGTGTTTAAATAAATTGACAGTATGTGCATTCTCTCTCACTGCATTGTTCACAACACTTTTTTTCACTGGACATTCAGATACAGTTTCTATATGTGGTTTGAGAGATTCTTCACTTTTTATGTTATCCTTTGCTAACTGTTGCTGTTTGACAGCTCTCTGGGCCTCTTGCTTAACTCTTCGTTCTGCACGAAGCTGAGCTTTGCTTTTACCTCCTTCATTTTTACTTTCGGATACACTGTTTTGGACATTCAAGGATTGAATTGCATTTTCCTTTAAGGCGTTTGTAAGTGACGATATTGTTGTATCTACTGCTACATTTGCTTGTGTATCTTTTTTCAAGATTTTACAATCAGCTACTGCAGATTTACATTTAATTTTAGTATTTTCTACTACCTTATTATCTTTTTCTGCTGTTACATCTTCTCTTACATCTTTCGCTGGGATCTTACAATTGGCTGGTCCTACATTTTTGACATCATCTATTTTATCATTATTAATCTTTGCTGCTTTAGCAGCAGCTTTAGCAGTCTTTTTTGCTTCGCGTTCTGCTTTGATTTCCTCTCTGGTTTTTTGCGAGAGATTCGGCTTCTCGTTCGATTTTGGTAGAGACATGTTTGTGCGTCTTTGTTGTTAAAATTAACGATTGTATATCTCTAAATTCTTCCTTTTTCCGAGATATTGTTCTTTCCGTTATTGAATATTTCTTAACATCTATCAGAAACTTAAAACACTATCCATCGACTTCAGTAAACAAACACATGCTCTGCATGTAAATTCCAATCTTGATTGTGTGATGTGCTGTTGCATCAGACCAGATGAAACACAGTGATTCGTTTTGGCAACATTAACTTTTGCTCGAAACTATAAACAGCGAAACGATTAATATCTCAATTCGTGGGGCAGACCGTCGTGTTTTTCTTCCAGATTCTTTCGTTTTGAGTGAAAACGCGACTAATGAGTCTAATTTTATCAAAAGCGGAGATGGTGAGTGTATTGTGTATTCTATAATTTTTATATAATTATCCAAAATTATATTTTACTATATAATTTAATAAATTATAATACACACAAGAGAAAACTATTTAATCTTCTCTTATTTAAATTATGCTTCACTAAACCTGATCGAACCCAAACTCAAACCTGATTGAATCTTTTCGTATTAAATACTTGAATGGTTAAAGCTCTCGTGTGGATTCTGAGTAATTTCGAGCAATTTCGACATACGCCGAAGATACGCAAAACACATGTTCACAAACATAGACATAATATTTATGTAGACTAGCAGCAACTAGTAGTAAAGAAGAAAGGAGCCGGACCCATATGTGAATCGGGTTGAATTTTCACGCATGCGTGATGAAAACAAAAGAAAAATAAAACGATGTATACAGGATTATTTTAATATGTCCTTAAAACCATGTTTATTTTTAATTTTAGAAAAATATATTTTACAAAAATAGAGGACTTTCGAGAGAGATGTATATTGTTTTTCGTCTAAAGACGTCAAAAAAATGTGAAGATCGCCTCCATTATTTTTATAATTATTCTGCACATATAAAGGTATTAGAAATTGGCCAGTTAAAGCTATTCCTTTAAAGAATGGAGTGATCTTGATTAACCAATTTCATAACATCGATATGTAACTTCGGTATAAACCGAGTCGTGTAAATGTAATCATAATTGTATACTCTTCAGTTGACAGTTAATAATAATTAACAAATAAAACTTTTATTTTACTAAAATTTATACTTATAATTTTTTCTTTTTATATTATTAATTTTGTGTGTTGAAACCAATATCATTTTATAATTAAAAAGACCGTTAGATTTTCTAGGATTATTAGCTAATTGGAGTTAATCTAATTTTGTAACACACTTTATATTTAATTTTTCGTATCTCTTTCCAAATTATTATTCGCATAATTATTTCTGTAAGTGTTGATTCTTTTGAACAAAACTCTAGAGAAAATTGATTCGCTTAGATGATTTTTTTTTTTCATTTTATTTATACAATTTTTACTTAAGATACATCGCACAATTTATTTCTTCGCGGCATCGTCCTCACGTTGATACGATTGCAATAGTTCTTGCTTTTTTGATGCAATACGTTCCGCACGACGTTTACGAGCTTCCCTGACCTTTGTGCGCCGGGCTTCAGCCTGATCAGATAACATCTCAGCACGGGCCTTCTCTGCCTTCTTCTTGTGAATAAACTCCATCAGCACTCGCTTATTTTTGAAAACATTACCTTTAGCTTTCATGTATAACGAGTGATACAGATGTCTATCAATCTTCTTCGTTTCACGATATTTCTTTAAAAGACGACGAAGGACTCGCATTCTTTGAATCCAGAGATCCTGCACGATACATGTAAATGATTATACATATTCTTTACTGATTACATACAAATGTTTACGATTTTGAGATTAATACAATAGAGATAAAAAACAATGGGTGTTTAATTTGACATTTACAATACTCATGAGCATCATTTCATCCTTGAAATTTGATAAACATGGATAAAATAATGTTGACGAATGCCACAAACATCAAGTGAAACCTACTTAATGTAGCGTAACAATTATAAGGTTTAATGCATCATTAAAAAGTATAGACAATAGCAATAGCAGAACAAAAATTTTACCTGTCAGAAATCATATATATACTAGAATACATAGTTTTTGAGAGAGTTGGCAAAGATTAATGTTTTTTTAAGGCTAAAACATTATATTTCTAAACATGTTTTAATTTTTAATGCTATAAGGCCTGATTGTACCAACGTCACTTTGACTTTAAATGAGGTTTAAAATTCATTCAATTCTAGTCTCTCTCCCTCTTTGTTTTGTTTCTTTCAGCTTTAAAACAAGACAGAAATAATTTTGTCTCACTTATAATCAAAGTAACATCGATACAACCGGACCTAAATTGTACTGTAAAAATTGTTTGAAATATGTTAAAAACGTTGATTAAATATATTTTAAATAATTTAAAACATAAAATTCACTCATTCACATGTTCTTTTTTACCAACCCTGGTTTCTAATTAAAATGTATTATTTTTTTTCTCTAACTACGCTTTTCAATTGTATGTTAAATTTAACTACACTGAAATGTACATACTTTTTGAGGCGTACGGGCGTTTGCTGTACCCTTTCTTTTACCGAAACCACAATGACGACCCTTGCGTCTAGCTTCGGTATTCTTACGAACGCGAGCTCTCGAATGTACAGCCACAGGCTTCTTAATAATAAGACCATCCTTGATCAGTTTTCTAATATTTTGTCCTAAAAAATAAATATATAAGTATTAATATATATATAAAGAAAATGATGCAACAATTATCTTGTTAATATACTGCTTATAAATTTTGTAAAAAAAAATAATCAAATTGCAATGTAAAGCACAACTTACTAGAATTCGTATTCGCAATTTCATTAATTTCGTTCGGATCCAACCAGACCTTCTTCTTGCCACATCGCATAACAGAGGCTGCTAGCCTCTTCTGCAGTTTCAAAGAACTGTAATAATAAAGATGAGGTTATACTCATTTTAAATTGAATTAATCATGAAACACTTGTAGGCAAAACATTCGTAACGAGAAGCACTGATTTTCCAAAATTCTATTCGCAACGATAGAATTTATCGTCGACATAACGAGAGATACGTCATTTATAAGAATGTTTTGTTAAAAAGCCCATGTGCTTTGCAGACCGCGAACGGAAAGTGGTACGTGATGGAAATACTTTCAATTTCCGTCGCAAAATCGTATTTGTATGTGCGATCGGATTTTAGAGATTCACATGACAACTTTATGTGTATTTAACGGCTTATACTTGTTTAAATAACATATTAAATTTGCAGTGAACGAACCTCATATTGTCCTCCACAAGCTGTCTTCTGTAAAAGAGACGTAAGATCGCAAGATGGCTGTTTCCCTTTTCAAGAAAATGTAAAGCCGGCTTTACATGGTGGCAGGCAGCGTCTGTCCTATCTTCTATGACCAGATTGGCTGCGGGACAAAAAATATTCCTATTGGTCAATATATTAGGGATACTTATTATTTTTATAAAAGGGAGGAAATAATTAAAATTATAATTTTGTTAAAAAGTAAAGATTGTTTTCTGTGCATATTTTGAACTATATAAAATGATTTTTAAAAATATATTTTAGATGTTTAAAAAAGATTAAATATATATATATATAATCCTTTCTCTTTTGTAATACAAATAATTTTTGAATATATTTTAAATATGTTTGAAAAAACATTATATAATCCGCTTTTGATCTAATTATCGATAAAAGTGCGTTCTGAATACGGGCCATAAAGTTTTATCAATGATTTGCGGTACGAATACAGAAAGTCAATACAATTAACCCTCTAGCTTTTCAATAAAACCGTGGTAAGAGTTTACGCCATCTGCACTAAATACTCTCGTGATGGGCTTTATTTATTTACTATCTAAAGCGAATTTAGTAATTCGAAACATAATCCGGTTGTGAAAGAGAGACCAAAAGAGACATATTTTTTTCCCTCACGGCTGTACGATCTTCACGTCGCTTCTGCGATATCGGAAGGTAACATCGGTAATGTTGTTTTTACAACGAGATATAACTCCATGCGCTTCGCAATACGCGGAATGCATTTTTTTGGTACCTCTTTTTCTCCTACTAGCAGAAACACGAACAACGGCACATTTATTTTGTCGCTTTTATTATACAACTCAATATAATATGTGAGAAGAACTTTTCTTCCAATTAGTTTTACATTACAGCATGTATATGTCTAGCCTACTAAATGGAGAAATAATAACAGCTCTTTTTCTAACTTTTATATTTTTTTTTTATATTTGTTTCCATGTCAATGTAATATATTGTTCTTTAATTTAATCAAAAAATAATTTCAAAATAAAGGACATGACATTTTTATTAGTGGGACAACATAACTTTTTTTTATTTACATCAAGAATATATAATTCTTTATTGTCTTCCTATATATAAAACTATTTTTTGGAATTTATTATCTCATTCTCTTACCTCATTATCGTCTCTTTTTTTCTTTCTTATTTTTTTTAATTCGATTATAAATAATTTAATAATAATTGGATTGAAGAAAAGCTTAATTAATTTTCAAATTAATATATACAGTTAAGATACTACAAATTATATAGGCAATCCAACACAGCTTTTGAAATCCTTTAACTGTAAGTCTGTTTAACTAAGCAAATAAGAGTTCCTTATTTATATATATGTCAGAATATTGTTGCTAAATTGTACAGTAATTATATTGATTTAGCATATTGATATGCTTTATAAGCTGAGTCCAATGTCTGTTCTTTATTATTTTCTCTTCAACTTATATTTAATAAGATGATAGAGAAGAAAAAGTATTTTACTTGCAAATAAAATTTTTGATTATTAGTTTGGATAAGAAACAAATTAGCAAAACAAAAAAGAGAAAAAGATATAATTTTTAAAATTAAAACAATTTCTTTAAATATTTTTTAAAACCATTTTTATATTAATGGAGTAATTACAATTTTTTTAAAATGCAATTTAATAGATATTAAGTGCTTAATAGATAATTTATTAACATTGCTTATTAACTTAATAATTGTTCTATCAATTAAATAATACTCATATTTTAGTAGAGTAGGAAAACTATATAAATTCAATAGAAAATATAACTCAGAAAATTCTATTAAAATTTTTTAATATATATTATAATATATAGCAGCTATGTCCAATGAAGAACGTTTGAAGAAACTTTTATCCGACCTGGGAAAAGCTACTCTTCGTGGTGTTCGAAAATGTCCGAAATGTGGAACTTACAACGGATCGCGTGGTCTCTGTTGTAAGAATAAATATTGTGATGCCGTGTTTAAGGAATCTGGTGAGAAGCGAAAATTATCCACAGAAGCATGCAAGTTAATCACAGGTTCAACAGTGCAAGTGTTTTCTGTACGAGTCAAAGACAAGGGACCTGATTACCGTGGCTTTGTACAGTTACCATTGATAAATGCCACTATTTCAAATGATATTACAACACTTATTTCACAAACCACGGCATTGTGTTTTGTTGATAGCTGTGAGAGAAGCTTTCATACGAGTGTCCTTAAATGTCATGTAAATATTATTATATAAGATTTTGCATATTGATATAATTCTATAATTACATTTATATTATATTTGTACATATGTATCTGTGTAATTTTATTATTAGGAGAAAGATTATTCAGATAATATGTCCATATGTCAGCACATTCAAACAGCATTAAAATGTTATGCGGAAGCACAACCATTAACTTTGAAGAATTCTATTTTGTTGTCGTTAAATGTAAATAATGAAACGAAGCAAGAGATATGGCTATTAGCGACAGAAACTTCTGGTCCCTTAGTACAAAGAGTCTCAAAGAATATAATGGCAGTAAAATGTAAAGCTTCCCCAAAACATCCTCTAGGCTATCTGCACTTTTCTTTCTTTGTTAGTAAACTAAAGGATAGAATAGAACATCGTTACTTCTGTAGTTGTACTACATTTAAGGTAAGTAAAATACACATAATTTGTATAAAAAGATTTTTTCTGAAAAAATTTGAAAAGAGATTACAAGTAGTTAATAAAATATATATATAGAATCTCTAAATTATTTAAAAAAATATATATACACATATGTATGTATATATGTATATATATATATATAACAAAAATATTTTTAAATACAAAAAAATATTTTATTGAATAATAATTTATGCAGGGCACAACAAAAATAGGAGATAAAGGAGTTGACAGTACTTCATCTCAGTTAAAGCGATGTGTGCACTTTTACGCATGCATTTGTGCTTTTGCTAGCGACCCAAAGTTATCTGAAGAATTTAGTTATTACATAAATCTAGATCAAACGCAATCTAATATTGAAAAATCTCTAGCAATTGTACCGCAAAATGAAGATAAAATTATTGGAATTGGTAAGATTGCATGGACATATATTATACATTTAGAAATTTATTGTCCATGATAATATGATATGATATAAAATTTCAGATTACGATAGTTTAACCACCGACGATACCGATACACATCTTTTAATTTTTCGTGATGATACTCTAACTGTACAAAGTTTAGATGGAAATAGATTAGACTTAGATTCTATAAATTTAGATTCTTCGATTTTACCGCATGGTATTGTTGAAAATATAGAAGTGGAATGCGAGCGCAGTTTACTAGACGATAATAACATAATATCACAAGTAAGATGCATAAAACATTTATGTTAAAAAAATATTTTTTTATTAATTTATAAAAAATTTTAAACTAATTATTTCATAAAATTTTTGAAAAAAATGATTGAAATTATTTAAGTTATATATTTATATATTTTGCAGGTACATAATTTAGAAGTAATTGATCAAAATGGTGTTCAATTGGGAGGAGGAAATACCATAAAGATACTAGATGATCAAGGGACAATTGACACAAAATACAATGTACTTAACAACAGTCAGTATATATTGAACGATAATAACATAAAGATATTAGATCCAAGTACATTAAAAGTTCTTGATGCCAGTGCTACAATCTTGGATGTGACTAATGCAAAGCTTGTCGACAATAATGTTGCCCTAAATAACAGTGGTGTCAAAATAGTTGACAACAACGCAGTAATACATTATAATAATAAAAGTACATTAAATTCTGAAAGTAATGCAATGCAACCAACAATTTCGACGAAACGGAAAAGAGATGAAAAGCATTTGAATAACAGTAATTTGAATCTAAATTCGATCGAGTTAAGGAAGTCGAAGACAAAATCACAAATTGTTAAAAAATATCAAAATACTTGCGATGACTTAGACGAGGCCAGTACGAGCTTGCCATTTATCAAGTGGCTTGCTTCAATAACCGAGCGAATAAATCAAACAATGCATTTCCAGTTTGATGGCAAACCTGATCCATTAGTATTTCACGTGCCGCAGATATTTTTTGACTGTTTACGCGAACGAATATCATGTGGCGGCAAAAAGAAACGCTTACCGAATTCAACAACTGCGTTTGTTAGAAAAGATGGAGTACCATTGGGAACGTTTACCAAATACACATGGCAGATAACAAATATCTTACATGTAAAGAGTATTTTTGAGACACCATATATACCTCTGGAGATTACAAGAAGTTTTGTGCAAAATGCAGATGGAACATATGAATTATATAAACGAGAGGAAACAGAAATAGATCGTTTCAAAAAAACGAATAATAATGCATTAATTAAACCGTTAGAGTTGAAAACATATTTAAAAGTGGGTAAGTTAGTATGCAAGGAATCATTTATTACTTACTAAATTATTTGCCAAGAGATTTTAGAGTCTAATTATTTATTTATATTTAAAAATTTAACATTAATAGAAAAGACGATATTAATAGATATTAATAGATATTTTTATGTAATATGTGCTTTTCTTTTGTTTATTTTTAGGAAATACTTCTCCGAATCAAGTTGAACCTACACCATTTTTGATAGAATGGATACCGGATATTTTACCAATTTCAAAGATCGGTGAGCTTAGAATCAGGTTTGAATTTGGACATGTAAAAAACGAAACAAACCATAAATGGAGGAAAATTGCTCTTTCTAAAAATGATTAAAATCTTTACTTTTGAAATTGCTGTTTTTACTTTTCTATCGTACATTTACAAAATAATATATGACAATTTATAAGACACAAAGAACAATTATTATGCGACATGTAATTGGAGAATAATTGTTTGATTAAATGTTACAAATGCAATATTATAATTTATAAATAACTAAAAGTTTATTAACGGAGTTAAACTTTAAGTGATAAGTACCAATTAGATAATTAAACCTAAGATAATTGTCTCTTTATAGCAAATGAAAATATTAATTAATATGCTTTTATATCACAAAAATTCAAAGACTGATGTAATTTTTATACACAATTAAACAGTAGTATAACTTAATCTGATAAAATATCAATTTTGTTTTTTAATTAGTAATAATTGATAAATCTCTTCTTCTCTATTGTATTTATGTAGTGATTAACGCTATGTAACAATTCTGTTTTCTTTATTTTACGTCTTGTATTCTTAACTTAATGAGAAAAGTATATCAAATATTGTAATCATGAAATGTGTTAATGTTATTAATAATTATATTATAGTGGTTGAAAAATATTGTAATATATATTGTAAATATATATAATTTAAATTTTATGCTGTTATGTAAAAAGATATATATATTTATATTATTTAACATTATTGGTTCTGTTTTGTGAATATTTGAATTTGAAAATAAATTTATTTAAATCACATTAATTATATATACACATATATTATATAAATTGAATTAAAAATAGATTAACTATATGTGCAATAAATACATAAGTAATTAGCTTTGCGTAATTAATTTATATAAATATATATAAATTTTACACGTATGCAAGTATATTATATAATTTTATGATATTAAAGTTATATAAGTGTTAAATATGAGCATAATCTTTTGCTATTGACTTTACTTATGTTATATATTTAAAAAAAAATTTATTTTTTATTATTTATTTAAAATAATTTTATCATTTTCGATATATTTTTCATATCTTTCGAAAATTTAGTTTACCCTCTTTATTCAGCTTTTTGTAATAAAGAAATAGTTGTAATATTATATTTCAAAAACTTCCGATTACACGACATTACAGTTTTTTTTGAACAAATTAAGTTGCTTTCACATGCAGCGTAAATCCGTAATCACACTACAGGGGGTCAATTGTGTATCTTTGTCGACTTTCCTCACTTCTCGTACTTTCATGTCACATGAAAAAATACGCGCGATTGGCTATGATCGTAGTGGAAATATGATATCCCTATGCTTACGGGAGCTAAATGTGAAATGTATTGCGCATATGAATCAATATGAATTGGGGGTGATTGTGTATCTTAAAACCTAGTAAAAATCATAAAAGTGAGCTCACTTGATTGGCTAATTTTCATCATAGTAAAAATGCAATATTTTTCACGTGAGATTGTTCGGCAAGAAATTTCTTGTCGAATTGTGCCAATGTGTGTCGAAATCAGTCGAAATTGTTCGAAATTTGTCTTATTTAAGGCATATCAATGGACATTTTTATGCTTCTTTGCATAGAGGAAGATGAAAATGACAATAATATTCGCAAAAGAAATTTAAATTAAAATTATTAATTAAAATTATTATTTAATTTAAATTTAATTTAATTTAATTTTCGTTTATTTTCACTGTTGTATTGTAAACGTCCTCTGCCGAAATCGAGATATCTTTACATAAAGGAAATTAATATTTTTTTTTATTTCTCGGTTATGTTCATTTTTGTCACAGGTCGCAATAATTGTTTGCAAAAAATTTTTTAATATACACCTTTTTACATATCTCTGTCAATCTCTGCAAAGATAAAGAGGTTAAATTTCTTATTCACATCTCAATTCATATTAATTCATATGCGCAATATATTTCACGTTTAGCTCCCATGAGCATAGGGATATCGTATTTTCACTATGATCATAGCCAATCGTGCGTATTTTTTCATGTGATATGAAAGTACGAGAAGTGAAGCCCACGATAAGGCACAAACCTTATTTTGTACACGTTTAAAGACTACATTAAATATACATTTTTCAAACGTTTTTAATGTTTTTCACATATTAATAATTACGCACATTAATGTGTATAATTCATGACATATAATGGGCTTTCTACAATAAGCCATAAGTCATAAATCGGAAGTAATTAAGTAACTAAAAATTGACGACTGTGATTGGTCCATTTCTAGCTTATGACTTGTGATTTGTGACTTACGGCTTATTGTAGAAGGCCCATAAAGCATAATATTATTTAGGTATATACTTTATCTATATAATTTTTGAAATGTACTATTTGGGATATCGAATGGATCTTGTGTATCTCATAATCGTCTTCTAATTCAATTTAAATTTCTTTTGCAAATATTGTCATTTTCATTTTCCTCTATGCAAAGAAGCATAAAAATGTCCATTGTCTTAAATAAGACAAATTTCGTTCGAACAATTTCGACTGATTTCGACACACGGTAAATATAAAGAAGAACCCGCTCCTCTTAAATTTTGATAAAAATATACTCAATCGATGCGTTTTTGCATAAAACGAAAGTATCTGGCAAAAAAAAGTGTCGCTCTGCCCTACGAACCGAGATATTAAGCGTTAAAGTTGACGACTATTCAGGTTAGGCACACTTTGGCACAATTCGATAAAAAATTTCTTGCCAAACAATCTCACGTGAAAAATATCGCATTCTCACTATGATGAAAATTAGCCAATCAAGTGAGAGCTCACTTTTATGATTTTCACTAGGTTTTAAGATGCACAATCACCCCCCAGATTCCAAATTCTGACCCCAGACTCCTAGAGATCCTCTAATCAGAGTCGCGACACGAGACAGCCAATTTTTATTGGTCCGTCATTATTCAGCAATTCCCGCCAATATTTGCATATCAGTTCTTTGTTCCCACATAGTTGGAGCAAAAAATATAATAAGAAAAAAGATTAACTTATTAAATAATCATAATTAACATATAGAAAATAAATAAAACTTTAAAAACACAGAGTTGTCACATATTTTATTAATTTTCATATAGTAACTGCATCCGTAGCTGTCGTAGTAGTGACTGCCAGTGCTGCCAGTCACTACTACGACAGCTACGTTTTTCTCTGCCTCATCCAGGAAGTAAGATATAAGGAGACTCCACTCCGTAAAATAAAAGTGGACCCATTTTAGGTTTCGAGTTCAGCTTCCGATTCTGATGAGTGCGAGTAAGAGAAATGATCATTTCTCTTACTCGCACTCATTATGCGCAGCACTACTAAATTCACGAGCGCTGCGAGTGTCGAGAATCGGAAACGGAACTCGAAACCTAAAATGGGTTCATGTCTTGTAGACTGGCGAGACCGAGTGGAGTCTCCTTATATCTTCCTTCATGGCCTCATCTTACGTTACGACTACGCATGTTACGTCTCGTTCTCTGCCTTAATCCCATTCTACATTGGTCGTATAATAGCATCGTAAGTGTCGTGAGACTTCTAATTGGCACATCGGATTGGCTGTTGCAACAAATTTGTGACTTGCGACGTCTACGATACGACCAATGTAGAATAGGCTTTAACCTATATGTGCTGTCGTATAGAGTCCTAGATATCAGAGAAGCGCAACTGGCTTAAGTCAGTATCGCAAAATTACTGAGAAAAGTAATAAAAATGGCGTCGTTTGCAGACGAAATATGATATCCACCAATCGTCTATTAGTCAGCCATTTTTAATACCACTGAATGAATGTCATGATTGGTTGACAATCAGCTAATCAGGACGCGGAACATCGGTTGCGCTTCTCTGATATCTAGGACTCTACTGTCGTAGTAGTGACTGCCAGTGCTGCCAGTCACTACTACCATATATGTAATACTACTATATGGCTAGTGCCTATAAGAGGGAGTGAGAGGAAGCGATCCCAGAACCACGGTGCGGGAATATATATTTCCCTCTCTTTCTAAGAGTACTTTGAGTGTTGTGCGCATGCGTTGGATTGATTGCATCCGTCAATAGGAAAATAGAGTGCGATCAGTGAGATGACGCGAACAGGTTATGCTCGTTATGCTTATTAGATGTGTGCTGTTGTACACAGGCAAAAATGGTCAAGATATGTTATTTATGTGGCAAAAAGCCTAATGCGCCTAATGCGACTGAAAACATTAGTTTGCATAGGTATGAAATAGGTATTAGTTTGCACTGATTATCATGAAATTTCTGTAAGGGATTGCACTGTATTCTTATATACATAACGGCAATCTTGAAAAAGTTTATTTCATAAAATTAGGATTAATTTATTTATTCCGACTAAACTGACTCTGTTAACTGTAACAAGGTTATACCCTGAAGCGGAATCAATCACTTTTTCCTTCTTCCTTACACATATATGTATATTTATCCTTCTATTTATTATTGATGGAGGGGATGATCCGACGCATGCGCACAACGTTCAAAGTACACCCACGGTAATTAATTCTGTCCTCGGAAAATTTCACAAAATAAAAAATGACCACCTTTCTATATTAATTGTCACAATCCATGCACGATTAACGTTACGACTGAACCTTATCGTGCATGAATAGTGACAATTAATATAGAAAGGAGGTCACTTTTCATTTTGTGAAAATTTCCGAGGGACAGAATTAATTACCGTGGGTGTACGCTGAGAAAGAGAGAGAAGTATATTCCCGCACCGTAGTTCTGGGACATGGACTTCTCTCTCATCTAGCCATATAGTAGTATTACATATATGACTACAACAGCTACGTTTTTCTCTGTCTTAAGCCGGTTCTACATTAGTTGCAAGCCGATCGTAAGTTCGTTGCGACAGCCAATCTGAAGCGTTGATTTCAAAATGCAAGCTTGAGATTGGCTGTCGCAACGAACTTGCGATCGACTTGCAACTAATGTAGAACCAGCTTTACGTTACGACTACACATGTTACGGCTGGTATTCATAAGGTACGGTCAACGCGATGTTGCAAATGCTTTGAAGCGTTTCTTGATTGATCAATTTGTAAAGTTCTTTCTTCTGATTGGTCAATCAAACGCTTCAAAGCATTTGTAGCGAGACTTTGACCGTACCTATAGTCAATTCTTATTTGAAGACTGTCTTAAGTATGTCTTAAGACGCGAATACCGGCCTTTGATTGGTTCGTGACATCTTAAAGACCATTCTACATTGGTCGTATCGTAGCATCGTAAGCGTCGTGAGACTTCTAATTGACACATCGGATTGGTTGTTGCAACAAATTTGTGACCTGCGACGCCTACGATACGACTAATGTAGAATGGGCTTAAGACTGTACTTAAGACGACCTTGAATATAAAGCGGGGAGCACAGACTTTTGCATAACGCATAAACCATATACATAAAGAATTTGATTGGTCCATTGACTCATGCATAAGGAAATGGACCAATGAAATTCCTTATGCAAATGCTTTATGCGTTATGCAAAAGTCTGTACTCCCCGCTTTAGAGCCCCAACACATACTTTTGCATAACGCATAAAGCATGTGCATAAGGAATTTCATTAACCCATTTTCTTATGCATGAGTCAATGGACCAATCAAATTCTTTATGTATATAGTTTATGCGTTAAGCAAAAGTCTGTGCTCCCCGCTTAAGGGGTGCGTCCCGATGGAGAAAGAAATAGCGGAACGGAATGAGAAAGGAACATTGATAGAAAAGAGATAGAATTGTTCTATCTCTTTTCTATCAATGTTCCGTTACTGTTCCGTTTCGTTATTTCTGACTCCATGTGACTGCACCCTAAGAATTGACTATAAATACCGGCTTAAGGTGCTTTTTCATGCGCAGCACGCTGCAGCAGCAATTCGTTACTATTGGTTAAGAATTTTATGTAAGCTAGATGACGTACTTCCGGCGCAAATACATTTTGCCGCAGTTCGTTGAAGTTGAACCGAACGAACAGCAAGCAGCAAGCGGCAAAATCGAGAAAGCGTACAATATGTCCGTCGTTTTATTATAAAAGTATTATTTATTGCAATAAATATTAGGAAAATTAACGAAGAATGGCTTCGGATAAGGTACGGATACATGTTTGTAAATTAGATCATTTTATACTTTACCACAAATTTGAAAAAGTAAAGTGTAAAGTATAAAATGATCTAATTTACAAACATTCGTACCTTATCCGAAGCCATTCTTCGTTAATTTTCCTAATATTTATTGCAATAAATAATATTGCCTCGATTTTGCCGCTTGCTGCTTGCTGTTCGTTCGGTTCAACTTCAACGAACTGCGGCAAAATGTATTTTGCGCCGGAAGTGCGTCATCTAGCTTACATAAAATTCTTAACCAATAGTAACGAATTGCTGCTGCAGTATGCTGTGCATGAAAAATCACCTTTACAGGTGCGGTCGAGTTGCCACTACAAATGCTTTGAACCGTTTCTTGATTGGTCAATTTGTAAAATTCTTTCTTTTGATTGGTCAATCAAAGGCTTCAAAGCATTCGTAGTGGCAACTCGACCGCACCCTACGTCTCGTTCTCTGCCATAGCCCTAAAGCCCATTCTACATTGGTCGTATCGTAGACGTCGCAGGTCACAAATTTGTTGCAACAGCCAATCCGATGTGACAATTAGAAGTCTCACGACGTTTACGATGCTACGATATGGATATGACCAATGTAGAATGGGCTTAAGTAATAAATCGAAAGTAAGAAACTAAAAATTGACAACTATGATTGGTCCATTTCTAACTTATGACTTTGGGTCTACGCATAATAGGAGAAATATTAGGAACAGATATTAAATATAAGAATTTTAACCTGTCAGAAAGCGCACATTCCACAGTACACAGTTCTGATAGGTTAAAATTCTTATATTTAATATCTGTTCCTAATATTTCTCCTATTGTTCGCAGACCCTTATGATTTCTGATTTACGGCTTATTGTAGAAGGCCTATAATGGGCCTTCTACAATAAGTCATAAGTCATAAATCGGAAGTAAGAAACTAAAAATTGACGACTGTGATTGGTCCATTTCTAGCTTATGACTTATGATTTGTGACTTACGGCTTAAGCGGGGAGCACAGACTTTTGCATAACGCATAAACCATATACATAAAGAATTTAATTGGTCCATTGACTCATGCATAAGAAAATGGGCCAATGAAATTCCTTATGCACATGCTTTATGCGTTATGCAAAAGTCTGTGCTTCCCGCTTTATTGTAGAAGGCCCATAAAGGATAAAGGAGCCTACAGACCAGAGCGGCGCAGCGGTGAAGCGGCGAGCGATAGCCAATAAGAGCCATGCTTTTGCGTAAAAGCATGGCTCTCATTGGCTATCGCTCGCCGCTTCACCGCTGCGCCGCTCTGTGTGAATCCAGCATAATTTGATGCCTTGCGGATGCGCAACGGAAGCGTTTCGTGCGCCACCGCCGTCCGGAAATGAGCTCTGACGTAGATTAGATATCGCAAGCGAGTGAGTGGAGTGAACGTACGCTTCCATTTTCTTGAGCATCTCAAACGGATTGGTAAGCACGTGTTGTGTTTAGCCGGTCTTCGTGCTTGTACAACGTCGACTCGTACAATAAGGAGAATTTCACGTATAGCAACGTATTAGTCGCAGTTACCTCTAACTTGTGCGTGCCTGCCGCCTTGTACGCGATAGAGGTTAAAGCATGAATCCCGAGAAGCTCAAGAAGCTCCAGGCTCAAGTGCGAATCGGCGGCAAGGGTACACCCCGACGCAAGAAGAAGGTAAGCATTGTATTATCTTACATTTCAGTTATCTGATTCTTCTTTGTTAACGTAAAAAAACTTAGCTCGTGTACTTTATTTTATCGCCCTTCGACGTAATTCATCCTTATCGTCAACATTAATATGTATGTCGATTCTTAAATTGGAATTAATAATACGCGTGACATCGCAAGATTTTTATTACAAGGGCAAAATGAATGCTAAATTATTAGCTGTCTATCCCTTCGTGTTTCACATATTTCTTATGGATGTCATGTTAATTTGTTGTACAGAATTTGTATACAGAATGATTTTATAGTTCTTCCTAGTAATTGGCTTTTGGTCTAATAAATATTAACTGAAGATAACTGGCTTTTTATTTGTTAAAGCATTTATAATAGATAAATTGTTATTTAATTATCAAGGAAGAAAAATATTTATATATTCTATAGAGATAATGTTAAACGCAGTGTATTAACGTTTAATTTAATATTTTCTAATAGAATTAAACATTGTTTTTATATTTATGTTATTTTTTATTTTTACAGGTGGTACACGCAACTGCTGCCACAGATGACAAAAAGTTGCAGAGTTGTCTAAAAAAGCTTTCTGTAAATACAATTCCTGGAATAGAAGAAGTTAATATGATTAAAGATGATGGCACAGTCATTCATTTTAATAATCCGAAAGCTCAGGCTAGTCTGTCCGCTAATACATTTGCTATCACTGGTCATGGAGAAAATAAACAAATAACTGAGATGCTACCAGGGATATTGAGCCAACTTGGCCCAGAGGGTTTAACACAACTGAAACGATTAGCAAGTACAGTTGCTGGAAGTGCAGTTGGAAAAACTACATTGGAAGAGGATGACGAGGTGCCTGATTTGGTAGAGAACTTTGATGAAGCTAGCAAAGAAGAGGTAAAGAGATAATTAAAATAATACCTCATGATGTTCTTATTAAATAATAATTGATAAAATAATTTAAAAAACAGTATATATTTTGTATTCTTAAATATACATATATATATATATATATATATATATAGTATTTGTATTAAACTGTGATCTCTTATTTTATTGATATTGTAGTTGATCTTGTCTATTATTTCAAAAATTACATTATGAAATTAAGTGTTAATAATTGTTATACAATCAGAAAGAAATCAAGTTTCTCTCTGATACAATAATAATAACAGATTAATGTATTAACAAACAACTATATTGACTTTAATGCTTCTTAATATTCTTAAATATAAAATTAAATATAAAACTAATAAAGAGAAACAGGGCTACGAGCCAATAAATTAAAATCTTTAATTTTATTGGCTCGTAACCCTATTTCTCTTTATTAGTTTTATATTTATTGATCCTTATTACAATATACATTAAAATTAAATACATCATTTGTAAGAACATATTTAATGCATAAATATTGTTTGTGATATTTAAAGGTGGCTCCCAAAAAAGATTTGGATGAAAACGATAAACCTAATGGTGAAAAAAAAGACACCATTATTATTGAAGAAAAGAAAGAAGCTCCATTAGCTACACCTGAAGCTTAAGAATGAATGCTAAGGTAATTATAATTGATGTGTCGATGTTTTTGTGGATTTACTATTATAAGACTAAAATGTATAATAATATCATATATAACTTTTTTCAGGTATTTCATACAACAAAGTTGTAACAACTAAGTAATTGATGAGTCAAGAGAAATGTGTGACGCAGAAATAATGAAGCATAACTATACATTACAAATACTTGACATACACCCCATGATATTTGCTAATACAGGTAACAGTTGACAAGAAATAAAAAAGCTGTTACAAAAATCAAAAGAATTTCCAGAGATTTTTTTATCATTTTGGTGCTATATCAGTAAGATAGTCTTTGCTTCGAATTAGTCAACATGTTTTTATAGCTTCTAGTTAATATCTTTGAGTGTGACACTTTAATTATTTAAGATATCAACAGAAACTTGAGCATTTAACTCAATTACAGAGAATTGTAACAGAATTAATATTATGCTGCAAATTTTGTTATTAATACATTGATATGAGAGATGCATAGTATTTTTTCTTTCATAAGTCCGAATTTTATACAGTTACTTGTGAATTTTTTGAATTTCATTTTAGGTAAATAAAATATTTAATAATATAGGTTATATAGAAAATACATTTAAAATGAAATATATAAAATGTCAAATCTAATTTGTAATAACATGCAAGAAATTTTTTCCTTCTATTTTCACTCAGGTATGATTGGATGTGTAGTGTGAGGGAGAGGGGGAGGGGGGGGGAGAGAGAGAGAGAGAGAGAGAGAGAGAGAGAGAGAGAGAGAGAGTGTTTGAGGTTTTTGATTCAACAAATGTAGTCTAAGGAAATTAGACTTTTTAGAAGAAATAATTTATGTAGTTTTGATATTTTGTAAATAATTTCTGTAAAGAATTAGAAGTAAGGGACTAAAAAGTTCTCACTTTAATCATGGATGGAACATCCCCATGAAAACTACCTCTGAAACAGATTCGTTTAAAGTTCTTATTTATCTTCTAAACCATTACTCGAACGTGAAAATATAGGACTTCAAAAATTTGTGATGAAATTCTGCATTAAAAAGGTCTGTATACATCATAAAGCTAATTCTTATAGAATTCTTGCAATTAAATTTCGAAGTTACGAGAATTAAAGAACGAAAAGAAAAAAATCGCTTTAGCATGTCTTCTTTTTGTTTTTATATTCTTCATTGATTTTTCGTGTCTTTTTCGCAAACGTGCGTTTTAAAACATGTTTCACGACTAATATACAGGATGGGGCAATAACTTTGTCCACCTTGAATATCTCCGCTATTTTTAGAGATATGAAAATATTGTAATTACAAATGTTGTATGGTATTAATAGGACTATAATATATGCTAGTTATAATCTTTTTAGGTGGAAGCGCTTCGAAGATTTCACCTCTATTTTTTTTAATGGTGTGCTCTACTTTTTTAACCTTAGTGTAATAGTGGGTGTTTGGGTGATTTCAACGATCTATAATAAAAGGTTATTCGTCATTAAATAAAGTAAAGCAATGATTCTTACGTCACAAGAAGTTCTTGAAGTGTCATTGATGTTCATTTACATCAATGCAACACTAATCTTTGAATTCCTGAAGCACACGATATTTTCCGGTGTAGTCGGCACTTTCTGGTATACAATGTTTTTTAATGTTCCCCATAAAAATAAATTAAGTGATGTTATGTCGGGTGAACGGGCTGGCCATGGAATCGACCCACATCGCGTCCTATCCACCGATTTGGAAAGATTTTATTGAGTGTAACTCTTTACGTCCATAATGTGGAGCATCCATCATGTTGATACCACATTACCTATATAATAGCAATATAAAAGCGTATACATTTTCTATAGAATAAAATTCCGAGATCTTTGCGTATAAAGTTATCATAATATATTATATATTATTAAGTGTTCCGTTGATGAAATATGGTTCGATTAATTTGTCGCCTATGATACCGCACCATATATTTACCGACCATTGTCATTGATGATCAACTTCTCTTTAACCAGTGCTGATTCTCATCCGACCATAATGTATATTATTTAAATTTATAAATCCATGATTAGTAAAGTTTGCTTCATCGATGAATAATATTAATGAAAAAAATTCTTTATCTAATGACGAATAACATTTTATTATAGGTAGTTGAAATCGTTTAAACACCCACTATTACACTAAAGTTAAAAAAGTACAGCATATCATTTAAAAAAATAGAGGTTTAAAGATTTAAAAAAATCTTCAAAGCGCCTTCACCTAAAAAGATTATAACTAGCATATATAGACCTCTTAAGGTAGTTCTTCACAAAAATGAATTACTGCAGAAAAAAATAAGAAAAATATATGAGGTTCTCTGGATCTCTTTCATGTCACTACGTGGTTCATCGCTACGTATAAACAATATTAATATTATTAAAACTTTATTATTTCAATGCAAATATTATCAACAAAGACCTTAAAATTTATAAATATATTTAATGAACGCCATATATACAATTCGATTGAGAATTTCGCAATTTTTATTCTCAGCATTCAGTTGACTAGGGAGTCTGTAAAGAACTACCTTAATACCATACAACAATTACAATATTTTTATATCTCTAAAAATAGCGGAGATATTCAAGGTGGACTAAGTTATTGCGCCATCCTGTATACTAAGTGTTCCATTTTAACTTTGACACCGAAATATCTCGAAAATTATAAAAGAGATATGGAAAAATGTTTCAGACAAAAATTGTAGGGTTTAAAAAGATTTGTTTACTGATCGGTTTGATATTGGGTGAACTTTGAATTTTTTAGAATATAACCCTCAAGATTTCCTTGCATATTATTATATAACCCTTCCTTAAATAACCCTTCCCTTTAATAACCCTTCCTGAGATCTTTCCAAAACTATAATTTAATATATTTCTAATACTATAATTTAATACCATACCATGTCGCTTTGACCGTAAGATTATGCGTTTATCTCATCGACATCGAAACATCTTTTTGAATCGCTGAAGAAAGACCTGTGTGTGAGTTCCAAAACGTTCGATATTATTTTTATACTTTTATATATTTTATATATTTTTATTTTATGTCGTTTCTTAGTAATATTGTAAACTAGAAATTTATTAATTAAAAAATTTTATTACCGCTCGATTTAGACCGTTTTTTCTTCATACTCTGCATTGCAAGAAACAAGTGAAATCTAATTACTATAATTTAATTCACTTTGGATTTGTTATGAAGTTATCAAGATTTATATGGTAAGATGTGAACATGATACAAACTGATCTCGTCCGCTGATCTTGGTAACTCACTGGCTGCGTTTAGAAGAAAAAGCAGATTTGCAATTGTGTTAAATTCGGAATATGATTAGTTTATACATTTAGAATCACTGAGAAACTAGGAGTAAGATCAATCATATTAAAAAAATTTTACAATAGTTACGAAATTTATAGGAAAAATTTTATTCTACAATTTTTGTTCTTATCATTTTTTGCATAGAAGCAGCAGTTTCGAAGATTTGTGACGAAAAACCGTGCTAAAGAGATCTTTTGCGCGCTTCGGTTCTCGTAATTTTGAATTCTAATTATAAGAATTCTATAAGAATTAGCTTTATGATATATATCTTTTTTATGCAAAATTTCATCATAAACTTTTGTCCTATAATATTTTCACATTCGAGAACGCGGTTTAGAAGATAAATAAGGAAAACTTCAAACGAGTCTACTCCAGGTATAGTCTTTAGTCCAAAAAGGGGATGTTCGTCATAAGCAAGAATGACGCGTTCATTTTTGTTGTGTCTCATTTTTCAATAAAGGCAATTTAGGTAAATCTTAATAACGAGCTCGCTTTACAACATTTGTAAGAATGTAACTATACTTTCCTCCCTTGATCAATAAATAATCGTAAAAGGCGTGTAAAGTAAGCCTATATTCGACAGAAAATACGATTTGACAGTTATCGAAACGAGTGAAAAATACGCGTTTACCTACGAAATTTCAAGAGTATAGTGTGCCCATTCTTAAAACTTTCATAAATACGAAATAAGTCATATTTTCACAATTAAACATATGATATGGAACATAAAGCACGCAACATAAAGCCCAATGCGAGGGAATAGCGATAGGAAAACAGGGGAATCCAAAATATGCGCTTAGGAATACGGAATAAGACGATAGCGATAAATTTCCGACGAGTTGGAATTATGTATTTCCCGCCTTGTAGTCTATCAATCAGCGTTCAGATTTTTCATGTTGAAACAAGTGAAAGAATATACTACAATTTATATGTGATTAGATTGGTAGGTACTTTTATTTCTTTCGCAACAGCAACGGAAGGCAACAATTATATATCGCTTGTTTCTCTACTATTCCTATCTATTAATATTCTTTACACTATAGGCGTTTTCAGGTATCAGAAGACAAAGATATGCTCAACCACGGTTGCTTTTGGTTGCTATACCAGAGGCACGCCAAAAATCGCCTTATGTTTTGACATATGCGTTCCCATATCTTAGATTCCTCCGTTCCTATCGCTATCGTTATGTCTTCACTATTCCCTCGCATTGTATCTTGGACTTTACGGTTTATGGACACTTCACTTTCTACTATTTCATCGTTCGACGTTTCATCGTCGTCACTTGTTTGTTCGTAAGACATTTTACTGTCTAGTACATTTTTTCATCCACGACATTTAACTATCTACTATGTTTATGTTTTGAAACATTTCTTTGTTTAAATTTTTTGCGCACCATAAGTATAAGGACACTTGTCCGTCCGTGACTTCTTCGTCCGCTATTTATGACGTTATAAGTTATAGATAGATAAACGTTATAGATAGATAGACGAAGAAGTGTTGCGGATGGGACAAGTATCCTTACGGCACGCAAAAGAATTTAAACAAAAAAATGTTTCGAAACATAAACAGTAGATGGTTAAGTGTCGTGAACGAAGAAATGTACTAGATGGTAAAATGTCTTACGAACAAGTGACGACGATGAAGTGTCGAACGATGAAATGGTAGAAGGTGAAGTGTCCATAAACCGGACTTTACGTCCAAACCCGTGGATACCTGAGTCGAACCGCTAGGAGAGATTCTAGACATAGTACAGAATTATAGATAGACCGAGCATGCGGCAGGAGATATGGCAGTCACATGCGGGAAGGTGGGAACACAATTAGATTTTTCGTTCTCTCTCTAACAGAAGAAAGTGGGGGCTGCATCGTACTCTTCCTTCTCGCACGCCATATGCCAGCCATCGATATCCTTGTCTGGCATATGGCAATGCTCGGTCTATCTGTACTATGTCTATAGGAGAGACGAAGGAGAATAGAGAGGGTCCTTTGGGAGAGGTACGGAAGGACATTTAGGGTGTTTAGACTCTGTCTCACATCAGTACATCACAAGTATACGCGCAGAGTCGAACACTTGAGAGACTGAGAGTCGGACGCATCTTTTATCGTTCCGGAACACGGGTCAACGTTGTAAGTAGTACTTATATTACAATTAATAAATTTATGTTTTCATCAATTTAATTTTATTGTTATACATATATAAAATCAATTGTATTTATTGATAATTTTAAATATAAAATTTAACAAAGAATTCAGTTAAATACAAAAAAATATATAAGAATATAGTTATACCAAATCAGTAATCGATACTCTGGTTAGATTCATTTCTCCAAGACTAATTGATTGACGTATTCTGGCGTAATTTACATCATTGTTAAATATTGTAGAATTAAAAAAAATTTTTTTGTAATATAAATTGTTTGTAATAATATAAATTGACGATAACACGTACGTACATCATGAATACTATCTGGGTGAATGTTTTAATGTGAAAAAGAATTTTGTTAAATTTAAAAATTATTAACTCGACAATGTTACATTTAACCAGAGTATCGATTCGATCAACATTCGATTTGTCAATCTTTTGTCAGCGAATTTCTCCTCACGGATAGTTTCTTATTTAACATCACTATACATGAAGACTTTATAGTTCGACTGTTTATTACGATGCATTTGATCATTTCATCTGATGAAGGTTCAATCCAAGAGCCGAAACATGTCATGATATGTACATTAATGATTTGGTATAATTATATTCTTACACCCTAACAGCAACAGGACATTCTGAGAACGTTTTGAGAACATCAAAATGCGAACACTGCGATTATCTCAGTATATTCTCATACGTACTGATATCGACTAAGTATGTTCTATGAACGTCCCTATGTCCGGGGTAACATCTCCCATAGAATTTCGCTGCGAATGTTCGCAACGAATGTGGGTAGTTTCAGAAAAAGATGAAAATGGGAAGATTAAGTAGATCACGGTTACACCGTATACGCGCACACATACGCAATCAGGCGCGCGCACGCTCAAATGTTGAATATAGGGAATAGGTTATGTTAGTGTTAGGCCCTGCGCACAATGGTGGAACAGATATTAGATATTAAAATATTAACCTATCAAAACCGTGTATTCCGGTGTAACTGGTATCTGATAGGTTAATATTTTAATATCTAATATCGTCCCTCCATTGTGCGCAGAGCCTTTTAGGTTAGGCTAAGTTAATAATTTTACTTTACTGTTATTCAAAGATTAGTTTTATTGCTTTTTTTTTACATTGAAAAGCCAAAGACATGGAGCATGGACTGAATGCAGTCTATTCTTTGGTTTTTCTTTCAGGATTTCTATTTATGATATATTTCTGAAGAAAATGTCGCTATATACTTATTCAGGGTTGCCACAAATTTTTCATCCTAAAATTTCCTGACATTTCCCTGATTTTACTGACAAAATTTGGAATTTTCCCTGACTTTCAATAATAAATATTTTGAAATATTTTTTGTACTTTCATCCTGATTTGAAAATTGTTAAATATTTTGTTGATCGAGTAAAAAGGCCCAATTTACGTTGGGGCCATCCATAGATACTTGTAACAAATTTTGTAAACTTAAATCTTTTAGTTTCTTCCTTAAAAGCTCTTAATAAATCTTTAGCACGAGCATGGCCAAGAAAAGCAGAAGAAAAATAGTGTGTTTCTACTTGATTACTATCATTATTCCAGAATCTCAAAGCAATATTCATTTGTTGAGTTTGTGTCATTTTATTTAAGCAATAGAAACTACAAATGGACCACAGTTACGAACAGCGTCAACAACTTTCCTACTAAAATAGGATGCCAGACCAAAAACTATCCCATATGATAGTTTTTTACGAGCTAAATATTATATTAATGCGAACAGGCTAATGATGTTTTCATTTAATTTAAAAAATCTCAGGGCAAACAAATCAGCAACACATCACATAACTTATCATCAAACGATTATCAGTTTACCTTTGGTATGGATTTCCTTTCTTCAAAACAGGAGAAACGTTA